>NC_041344.1:20434883-20534883 GCF_004354835.1 Perca flavescens | reverse complement strand
TCTGCCAAAGCGCTTTAGGGAAAACCATTTCTTTTGATATTGTTTCAATTTGGAATAAATGCTACAGCAAAATACAACCCACAAGTCTGTAGTGATACTGAAATTCCTTTGTGTAATACAGTGTTAAAACATCACTTATTAACATCCAGACACTGTTACAAATTTGGCCACGTTTGATCAAAGACCCTGCTAGATATAACAAGTTAGAAGGAAATCTTTCATCATCTGACTTGGACCCATCCTGTCAGATAGCACAGATGACTCATAGGTTACTTAGACCTGCTTACAATCAGTCAGCTGCTTCAGGCATTGCACCTTGTTACCTCAGCATTTTGGAAAAATACAGGGATTATGAACTTTTAATAGAATAATTCGATAGTGGGTGAGTTAAACTCACCAACAGATTGTAATACATACTACTTGGAAAAATGCAGATTGCAGCTCTGGTGAACTAGGAATATCTTCGCTGTCTGTTAGAATTAATCACCAAACCAAAATGCATTCTTCACACCTAAATCTAATGGATATTTTATTTAACTGACTCAGATCGGTCACGTGTCATTCAAACACCATAGACAGTGTAAGTAATTAATGAAACTAAGAACTAACTTAACTAGCAACGTTTAGCTCAGTCACCTCCTAGTGGGATAAAATCCTTTGAGAATTCATCTCCTTCTCTGGAAGTGACAAAGGAGTAGAGGTTAAGTCAGGTGTTTTCAAAAGATAACCGTGGTGGTGTTTTCATCCTACTAGCCACATATTGGTAACTATTGTAGTACAAGGCTGACAGGATGGTCCCATGAAACCCATTAGCTTCCACTCTCATGCATGTCATGTGCATGTCGTTGCCTGTCAAATTAGATCTGGAAAACTCAAGGGGAATGCCACCAGACTATATTGTGTTGGCACTTGTTGTCAACCTCCTGTGTTTTTCTAGTTTGAAACCAAAATAAACTGAGGGGTGCCATAATTCACAGGAGATGACAAGATAAACTTATTAGTGGCAAATGTTTTTTTTTGTCTTGCCTCTGAGCTTATCTAAGTGAGTGTGAGTTGATTGAGTTATAGGATAGCCAAATGGAGTTTTATGATTCTTTAAGCATGGTCCTTTCCACTTTTTTTCTGTGAATAAATGGCTTCTAAATTTCCTTTTTATATGATCAAAGGAACCATTTAGTGTTAGTTAAAACTGTCATTTAACACAGTCTGTGCAGTCACTGTCATAGTTTCCTGTAAACTCTGTTGTTGGTGACATACAGAGTAGTAAAATTGTTACCTGATCAAAGGTTTTCCCAATTCTTCCCTCTAGTTCCTCTCCTTATAGCCCTCCCACTACGCTTACCATAATAAGACACCCATATCTCAGACGACATTAAACAAATTGAAACCAGATTTCCTGCCTGCTCTCAAACAGCGGACAGGCTTTTACAATACAAAGCTTTCAATAGCAGTCAGACTATTCAGTCTGGAGTTTGTATTTTCACTATGAAAGTGTTTCATATTTTTGGCCCTTGGTTGAGTTAAAAACTGTGGGTGTGGGTTATTGGAAAGCGTAGATTGGTGTGTTCTCGCTCTCTTGCAAGTTATGATAATCTTACAAGATAGTGACACTGATAATGCAGATAAGATGTCTTTAAGTCAGCAAACCACATGCTTATTTCTTAATGATAGCTCTTTTGGCCCTTATTTAAATTGAAACTTTATTTATTTAACAGTTTTTAGACAATGATTTTGAGACGACCTCTTTGTAAAACTTGCAGTCTTAGGACTCCTATAATCTTTAAGATATGCTATACTGTGCATGCAAGTATCCATAGCGCACCGTCGCTAGTAGTGCAACAGAGTTCAGGACCAGATACTGATGGAACTGAAATTTCTCAGTGATGACCAAGGATGAACTGGACGGTGGTGTCTGTGAATCTCTTCTTTTGCCAGACAATGTGTTTCTACTCTGGACAGACAGACAGACAGACAGACAGACAGACAGACAGACAGACAGAAAGGCAGGCGGGCAGGGAGAGAGGGGGGAGAAACCCTTGCACTGCACGCAGAAGTGCACGTGCAGCGCACTCTGGGAATGTTTAGATATCTCCTCAAACAGCTCTGCATGGGAAAAAAAGGAAAAGTCATCCTCTATGCTTTGACTGCTGGAGCAAAGGGGCTGGCCCAATTTGACAGAAGCAAACATGCACAGTTCACACACATATATATATCAACAGGGTTATACTGTACACACAAGCATTCAAAGGCAGACAATCACATTATTATTAATGTTTCACACAGTGGATACAGGCCCTCAAATGCACAGTTCAAGTCTTACTTAATTGTTACTCTGTGTACCCCCTATAAAGCGTGTCTGAAAGAGCAGCAGTAGCACTCCCCTACACCTCACTGCATTAATTGTTGATTGTCTCTTGGCAATGCTCCAGGTGGGGAAAAGGGGGTACTGACCGGTCTGTGTATGGTGCACGTGCACACTCCCGCACACACCGGCATCTGGATATTAAAGCCTTGTCTGTACCAGTAACGGCAAGAGGAAGAGGAGGAAAAAAAGAGAAAAAATTACAGCATATATCAGGAATTTTCCAGCTAATGATGTGCGGATGTGGTAGCACTGGGGAGAGAGAGCCACTGACTGTGCTGTCTTTGTTTCGCTCGCTGAGGGCCCCATGCTGCATTCCTGTACACTGTGCATACTTTGGCAACAGTTGTAGTGCCCATTTTTTCTGTTTTACTGTATACAGTTTGTGTGCTGCTCTTGCACTTTTCTTTCTAGCCTTGTAGCTATGCCCCCCCCCCTTCTCTCAGCCTCTACCTTTTCCCCTCATCTCCTTTTTAAAATCTCTCTCTCTCTCTCTCTCTCTCTCTCTCTCTCTCTCTCTCTCTCGCTCTCTCCTTATTTCCTTTCTTGGCCTGGTGCAGCTGTATTGTTGGGACTGTAAATTGTCCTTTTTGCAGAACAAGAGAAAGAAAGAGGGAAAGTGAGGGAGGAGTGAAATAATGGTGTTTACAACATGGCTGACTGCTAGAGCTTTCGAATGGGGCCTCTCTGCAGACACACCATTACAGCCTCAGCTCCACTGTACTCTCAGTGCATAGTTTTGCTCATATTATTATTATTATAACATCCGCTCTCCTTCTCCCATATGTGGCTTGCTTATACACTCTGAAGCCTTTATCAGTTTACCTTAGATACACATAGGAAGACTTTAATTTGTGGTGGATTGCTTTCAGGAATGTAATCAAATTCAAAGTCTTGAAGCAAGAAACAGTCGAGCCATTTACCTGAGGGACTTAACTGCACCCCACGTTTATTCCACTTTAGTTAGTAATTGCTGAAAGTTATAACTTCGAATCCTGCTCTTATTGACTCAATTACAACAACCATTTGCCCTCTGGTGCATCCAAAGTACTTGTCTGTGAGTGTGTATGTGTGCGTAGATGGCATGTGTCTGTGTGTGCAGTGGTGCTCTTTCATCCTGGGCTTCCTCAGTGAGAGGGAATGCAAACATGGGCCCCGGGCCAAGCTTCATCAGCCCCAGTGCCTCTGGCGCTGCAGCCTAAAGCCCCAGCCTCATCCTCAAGACATCAGGTTGCTGTGAAGGTCCCCCTCGGAAGTCTACATTAGGAGGGACAGGAAAACTTTGTGTTATGGTAGCAGTGGATAAGGGTGAGGGATGAAGAGTGTAACAACTCAACATAATTTGCCCATTATTTAAAGTATTAGTATTAAATTCCAGTTTATTACAACTTGTGTATTATTTTTATTGTTTGGGTCATCATACCTTTTGTGCTCATCAAAGTCATTGCTGAGTTCTGGGAACACAGCAACATACTGCAACCAAATCGGATTGGGCTGGGAACACAAGTGGTGAAGACAAACAGGTTGTCAACAAGGCATTTATTTTATATATATTTTAAAGTAGTTTTTTTTATAGTTCGAGAAATACTCTTATTCCCTTTCTAGCAAAGAGTTAAATTGGAAGATTGATACCACTCTCATGTCGGTCTATTAAATATGAAGCTACTGCCAGGGGACGATTAGCTTAGCTTAGGTCTGTCCAAAGTTGAAGTTCACCTACCACCACCTCTAATTAATCACTAATTAACACATTATATCCAAGAGTTAAAGTGTGATCTGGCAGGTGGAGAAACTAAGATCCCATCTTAAATTTCACACTTTAAAGTTTCTTACTATTTGCTAGTTTACCACTCTCATTATTTCCTTCTTCCAAAACAGTGGGGAACAACAGCAGCAGCAGCAGAAATCGGCAGTTGAGTTTTAATCAAAGCAAAATTATGACTGGTTTGTTAACTGCATGCCAAATTAATCAGACCACACAAGGCTTGCCTCCTAATTTACCATATTATTATTGGCGGTTATTTTAGCAACAAGTAGCCTAAAGCTAACTTTATCATTCCAAAACTCTGTAAATCACCTTCATACTGTATTCACTGTCGACAAACTGGTCTTATAACTTTTATGACATTTTAATAACAAGTCCAAATGATTCCACTTGACTTGAGGTCAGGGAATTATTCATGACACCATTATAAAAGCATTTGACAGTGTAATTAAACTGATATCTTTATGACAAATCCAAATTGTTTCACTTTACTTGAGGTTAAGGACAATAATCATGTTCAATTTTCATGACAATTTGAATGGTCTCATGACAGCCATTGTAAAAACCAACCAGTTTAATGTAATGTTAACACATAAAGCTTAATAGTTTTTTCAAGTTTGATAATAAGGCCTTGTCTAGGTTGATGTCAAGTTGTCCTAACACAGACATTGTTGTCATGACAATAGTCATAAAGACTTCATGACGTGTCATGTCATGGTAATGACGGTGTCATGTCAGTCTTAGGCACACCCCTTCAAGTAAAGTGTTACCCATCAAACGCAGATAACTTGCATACATTTGCAGACACACACAGCACTTGGCAGTGAAGCACATGAATCCAGGCAAAAGCAGGTGCTCACTTAGTCACGTGCAAGTACTCACACATAACACAAACCAAATGCCCCCACGCTCACATGCATACACCCCATTCTCATACTCCTCCGCTGTGCAAGCACAGTGCGTTGGAGGCACAGGTCCGGATGTTGCAAGTCCGACAGGCTTGGAGGTCCGGCCCAGGAGGTCTAGAGGTCCTCTGGGGCAGGAGAAGCCATTTCCTCCCTGAAACGGAGCAGAGAGCAGCAGTGAGGGCTAAGGAGGAGGATGGTGGTGGTGTTGGTGAGGGGGAGGATGCTCTCAGCAGAAAGGAATTCCCAGAATGTTGTCCTTTAATCTGGAGTCAGCCTCACACACTCTCTGTCTCTCTCTCTCCAACTCTTTCTTTTTTTCTCCCTTGGCTTTATCTGACCTCCTCTGGCTTTTCTGTTACCATGCGGAAGGGAGGAAGGGTGTCAGATAGGCAGAAAGACAGATTGAAAATTCAAAGCAGCTGACTGAAGAGCAAAACATTGTATTGCACAGTTAAGGGTGACTCACTTTCTCTATGTCTATGTTCTACATACAGTGTATGTGTCTGTGTCTCTGTTTTCATGTGGCCTGTACAGAGGAGGGAGAGCAGGAGTGGGTAATGAACGGATATGTGATGCAGAACACAGAACGAGAAGGGTGAGAAAGAGACTAAGGAAGAAGGAATGCAAACGTGGTCTGAAGGGAAAGGACCTCAGAACAACATTGCAATTGAGGATTTTTTTTTCATGTTCATGTGTTATAATTATCTCCATGAAAAATTAAGTTATGTGTTTGGGCCATGAGCGTGTTCCTCTGTCAGAGTAACACTTTTGAGATATTTAGAACAACAGACTCTGAACACAGGAAGTCTTAAGTGTGTTAAACTGTGCATGATCAAAATGTATTCATGGATATTACAGGCTCTCCAACTTTTTGTATGTAGACTTTATTGCATTTCAGACACATGTTTTACAGACTCGGACAGAGAAAAAGAGGCATTTAATAGAGAAGGAACAAGAGATTGCAGGAGAGAGGGAGGAGGTAGGGAGAACAGGCTGAAAGCAGTGCTGACAGTGGACTGTATGTTTGGAAATGAAAAAGAGCACACTAAAACTCAGAATCTGTGGTTTGAGATGAGCCATTTTAGGAGCAGAGAGTTAATAACCTCACAAATGCTTAATGGTAGGCACTTGCAAGTGAAAAATGGTGTGTCATTGTTTATACTAAAAATCAATAAAATCTGAGTTAGAAAAAAAAAAAAATGGTGTGTCAACAAATTGCATGATAGGAAAGTCAGAAGGTATTGAGATGACTAATGCATTGCGTTTTTTTCATGACATTAATTGACAAAAAAGAAAAATATAGAATAACTGCGGTCTTATCCTTTTAATGCTAATATAGAATGAAAGACCACCTTGCCATAGATGCACTGCTGCAAAAATGGTTTCCTACACTGTGTTTTTAGGCTTACTGCAATCTGAAATGATATATATATATATATATATATATATAGTGGCCAGGTTTTCGAATAACTATTGCACTGTGGCGGATATACCCCGAGCTCTAGGTCTGTGGTTCTTCCTAGAAGGCTTTACGTGTGCATGCGTGTTCATAAAAGCCCTGACATTTGACTCTGCAGGCCTACAAACTCCATGCAGCAGACATAAGTCACTTGCATCTGAGCCTGCAGCTGCAAGAGTTGGAGGAAGATTTTGATTGGGCAATTTGTCACTTATGCATCCATCCAGATCCAACCTGTGTTTTAATGTTTGATGGCTTTAGGAATGCAATGTTTTGGTTGGTAGGGGGGGGGGCGTGGATATGTGATTTGCTCTAACTACATCTCAAGCTGAACACTTGCAGAGAACTTAGTTAAAATCAAAGAAAGTTAGAAATAATTCATACAAAAATGAAAGCAATGCAGCCTTGAATTTTCCTATGCATGCTAAACATCAGTTTCCTTTTGTTACCTGACTATATGGGCAGCTGTGCAACTTCCATTCATGTTTTTCTTTGAGGTTTCACTGTTCTAAAAATCTTCAATGACCCTTCAATGTCTGTTCGTTCTCAGTATAGGTCTCATTTCTGGTCACGTGACTCAGCCGACATCTCAGCCAACTAGCCTCAACTTCCTCCCTATTTCCACTGAAGCAGGAAGCAGGAGATCAGAAAGTATCACACATCTGCAAAATGCAGCCCGCGGCACTATTAATAGTGCCATTCAGTTTAGAAGCAAAAATGTGACCAAATGTTTTATTTCTCTTATTGGTCTCTGTTGACTGCCTTGCTTAAGAAATTCCAGCTTGGGGTAATATTTGTTCAGTTTGTGCCTTGTCCAACACTTCCCTTCAAGCTACAGTTATGAAAAATGCCCCTTCTAATGGAATTCTTATTATGGGCTATTATTTGGAGGGGGGGTAATGAAATAATGCCCTGCTACTTTGTAACTAAATTTACCATTCTGAATGGTACTAGCATTGCCAACTTACAGGAGGTGGTTATAATAGACAAGGAAATTCTGCCAGAAATTGTTATCAATGTCCCCAGTGGCTTATTCAATTCTTACATTTTATAGTACGATTACTAGAACAATACTCTTACTATTAATATAACAATTAAGTGACAAGTTTCTTGTCAAATGATCAGGACATACAGTTACAAACTACTTACATGGTCTTATCTATATTGACAGTTTACAATAAGAACTGAAACTCAGTTACTTGCTTGCGGCTCTGTGAGGCTGTACTAAGGAATAGTGGTGCTTTACAGTTTTTTCCAGTTGCTTAAGCTCTATTAAAGAAATGGACCAACAGATCCTGTTGCTCTGGACGGAGACCAGTAAAGGCTATTAGAAGCACTTTCCCCGGTGATGGCTGAGCGTTACTGCGCAGCCTCCAACTGAGCTTGACGACGTAGATGTGACGTGAGCAACCTGTCTGATAGTTGTAAGTCTTCTGGTAGCTGTGCCAAGAGAAATCTCAATCATTCCCAATCTTACAGAGACGGAACGCGTAGGTATATGTAAGGAGATATCATAGGCACAGGCTAATGCTAGTTAACATTAGTAATTAAACTTAAACTGCTAACGTAAGCCTGCGAGCTTCTCCTGTACTATACGGTAATTCCTCTACTATGCAACAGCAGGTCGCGTGGTTATGACACAATCGTTAGCCTATTTTTACAAAAACGTCTGCTACGGAGCCATAACGAGGTACAAGGTAATGGAGCCTTTTATACATTGTCTTGTTTCTTTAGAAATGAACAATGGACAAATAAAGTCTTTAAACGCTTCAGATGTAAAGTTATTCGCTGTCAAAGTGACGTCAAAATCAATGGCAGTCAACGGAATGCTAACGGCGGGTGAGTGCTTGTTGGCATCAAAATGGCGCCATAGGAGGTGCGCTGTGTGGAAGTTGGCTTACCCCCTTGAGCACAACCACACACACAATTAGCAGAACATCTCAGATCCTTTGCAAAATGAAACGTTCTCACTCAAAAACTGTACACAAATTTATAAAAAAAAACATTTTGTTACCATATGAAATGCACACGTTTCATATGACTTAATTCAGTTTGAACCAGTTACACGCTGCTGTTGCTAACCCTAAACACTTTTAGCAATTCTACTTCTTAGTGATGAGAGTACTGTATATCATTGATACTGGCACCTGTATTACTGAAATCTGAAGCCTCCTACAGTCAAAAGAAAACTTGCCCAAAAGTCTATAAACCATAAAGTTATTTGACTGCTCATGTTTGGCAATCTACATCCTTCGAAGATCATTGCTCTCAAATTACCCATGAAGGCAAGTGGACAAGGTTGGAAAGATCAGGTATTGTTTCCTCCTACTCCCGCAGAGAATCCAAGCTAATAAAGATTTCTAGGTGACACAACGCACTCATTTTGCTTACAAACATTTGCCTCAGACTCTAAGATCCCGATAACCACTCTGCAGTGCCTGAGGAGGGAACTGCAGCCAAAAACTGTCGGAAAAATCTGGAGTTTAGGAAAGCACCTGGAACCAGTCCACTCTCTTACTAGGGGTCACTGAGTTTTGTCTGGAGGCTTTCCCTACTGTAGCTGTTAACAATGCTGCTGCTTTCCTGCAGGCTATGGGACAAATTTGGAAACCATGCTTAGTTTGAAGTGGCAAAAAAATGGCTGTCGTTATACCTCAGGTGGGTGCAGGGTTGCTTGATGCAAGACAGGTGGTGGTGGTTAATATTAATGATAGTCAGCTCTTTATCACTTCAAGTGCATGAGACATCTGCCGGGTTTAATCCAGTGAGAGATAGTGTTGTTTATGATTGTAATGGGTGCTACTGCACGTATATACACACATGTATATATATATTTTGTGTCCCTGGTGGGTTGCTGTGGAAAGACTGTGTGATGTGGGTACACAGCAAAATGGGAGCAGGGAGACATGTCCTGCCAGATATGATTTCATGTCTTACGTAAGCCTAAAATGTGGGCAGAGAAGGTGTGTGTGTGTGTGTGTGTGTGTGTGTGTGTGTGTGTGTGTGTGTGTGTGTGTGTGTGTGTGAGCCCCCCCCCCTTCTCTATATGGTGACATTTACTCAATGTTGCTGGCAGATAAAACTACATGCAAGAGATTGTGTCTTTGTATGTTTTGCCTTCTTTTCTTATTTGATTTCTGCTGTGTGTTGTAGGTGGTGACACTGTGGTACAGAGCCCCAGAGGTGCTGCTCCAGTCTAGTTACGCCACGCCGGTGGACCTGTGGAGTGTCGGCTGCATCTTTGCTGAGATGTTCAGGAGAAGGTGAGAGCTAAGAGAATTTTGGTGTAACCCCTTATACTGTTTATAAAGAAAATGAAAAAGGAATAAAACCAGCAACCACACACTCATGGGCCCAAAGATCTTACATCAGCACTTCCAACCACATTTGTCCAATCACTTTCAAAACCGTATAAGTTTCAAAAACACCACTAGCCGGATTATCAGAGCCCAAGACTGTTAGTGTTGCACTTGAATGTTGGTGTTATGATCTCTACTTTACCTGTTTACTTTCACTTAATTTTTATTTCACCTATATTCTTTGGAGAAATCTGCTGCTGTTGCTACTGAATCAGTTATTTGGGTGTTTCTTAAACTTGTTGTCTTTTTCTCAAAATGGCACCTGTCAGCTGCGTTGTGAGCAGTGAGCAATCATATTTCGGTTGACTTATCAAACCATTACAGTAATGACAGGCTGTCTGCTGTGGTTGCAGTATGCAAGTCAAGATCCTGCTTCTTGGTATAGGTATTTGTCAGTTTGTGGTCTAACGAACTTTACACACTGGAGAGCCAAGCTAATAACGGACCACTTTTCTAAAAGAAAAAGTTCAGCTGCCTGCCTATGAAAGGAAAAAAAACCACTTTTCCAGGGCATAAGGAAATATTTTACCACCATAGCATTAATCTACTATTAATATTTATGCGCCATAGTATTTGAAGAACTGCCTCTTGTAATCAACAGTGAACTTGGGTCTAAACAGACTGTAGTGGTGTGCTTCGGAGTAGATAAGAACAGTCTTTTTGAGGTAGGGCTGAGTGCCAGGAGGAGCACCCTTGCCTGTAATTTATGCTTCCTTCCCCAACCGTCCCCACACCCCAACATGCGCTGCCACACACAACGACCCAAGCTCTGCACTAGGGACTCGGTGGGAATATATAGGCTCTAGTGGCAAAGGGTGACACAGAGTGAAGAGACTGTGTGGTCATGTGGTATTCAGTAGTCCACTACGAGCTGCTATATAGTTAGTCCGACTGCAATGAAACAACACAAACATCGGCCACTGCCATCAGTGAATGTCCTCTTAATTGCCAATAGGTCATTGGCAGTCTACGAGGCGAATATTGGCCAATACCCATGTTCTAGGTACCAATAAATCGGTGCATCCCTAGAACAAACAAGTTTCAATGCAAACTATCCAGCATTGGTTTATCTGTCCCTGTTATATCCTTTTTAAACAGTCTTGGCACATCTTGTCCATGTGTGCTCCAGGTCATGTGTTCAAGCTTTATTTGGTAGCGTGCTGTAAAAATTGTGACATGTGACAATTTTTCATAGTGCCAGATAAGATCTTGACTTTAGATTCTTTAACATGCATTACGATGGGCTAACAGAGGGAAGAGTTAAGGACAGAGTCTGCTTTGTTATTCTTGGTTTCCTGCTTTTACATCAAGCCCATTGATGATCCATTACAGTCATATGTAGCAGTTATGTGAAGAAAACACTTCAGCTGTCATTTTACCACGTTATGTTTTACTCTTTTTGGTCTTTGTCATAGGTTGGTATTGGTAAGAGTATTACTGGTGGTTTTATTCAATCTTCTCCGGTGCCCTGTTAGCAGTCTTTGTTGTTTGAATAGCAGTTGGGTGTACTTTATGGCCTACACCCAACATGTATTAACACTTCATGAACATCAGAATTCTTCATTGAAGCATTTCTAAAGAACTTGCGGCAAATGAACCTGTAATTGAGCATCTTACTACCAAAATAACCAAGCATAAACATAAATTAACAGTAAGATGTATGTATTATGTAAAGAGGATAGGGTGTTCCTTTTAAAAGCAGGCACAATCTGAGGTTGGCAATCATCCATCATCTGATAGGTGTGTGTGTGTGTGTGTGTGTGTGTGTGTGTGTGTGTGTGTGTGTGTGTGTGTGTGTGTGTGTTCTCTAGGAGGTTAAGGTACTTCTTCTCTCACCCTGACACAATGAGCTGTAAAAAGCTTTGGTGTGGATATGTGTGTGTTTTCACAATCTGGCACCTATCCAATTTTGCCTTAAGGCTGAAGGCAAGGCAGAGCCCTTTGATGGCCATGAACAGAACAAACACTCTCTCTCTCTCTCTCTTTCTCTCTCTCTCTCTCTCTCTCTCTCTCTCTCTCTCTCTCTCTCTCTCTGCAGGTGATTAAGATGGCTTTTTAAAGGCCACCTGTTAAAGATTAAAGGGCACCTGGGAGAAGCAGTGAAAGAAAGCAAAAGAAAGCGTGATTCAGGCAAAATACAGAACAAGAGAGGATGAGAAAACACTGTTTATTGGTTTGTACCTCAGGTACAACGAACCAGACATCCCCACTGGTGGTTTTTATTGCTGGGTACATCAAATTAGAAATACCATCTGCACAATTGGGCAATTTGTCAGCAATTATGATATTGGTAGTTTAAGTGATTAATCTTGCAAAATTGTCATTTTTCTTTGGTTGGAGATATTTTAAAATTGAATATCTCTTGATGTTGGGCTCTTGGTCAAACAAAACAAGCAATCTGAAGACATTGGGTCAGTTTTTCTAATGAAATAATGAAAATAAGCATTTATTTTAAGCCCCACTGAGCACTGACTACCCTCATTCACCCTGTTACCTTATGTTGCAGGTCAAAAAAGTGCAAATCTAACCTCACAATGTCTTTCTTATGACTCATGAAACATCAAAGCTCGCCCACCCCCCACGCACCTACCTCTCCACTTTCATTATCAAACATGCCATTGCACAAAAACACTCCTTTTAATGACTATCCACTGTAGCAAATAGTTTGGAACCTGTCAAAGGAATTTGAGCAAATATCCTACAAGTCTGCATCTGCATGGCTGAGATAGTGTCAGGGTAAGTCCTGGTTCAAGTGAATGGGGGAGAGAGCGCCTGCTTTTTGACATTCCTCCAATCGAAAGGTTGATCGTGTTGTGTTAATGGTCTGGGAGAGGCCCCATTTCCGTTTTGACTTTCTCACAGTTTGGAACTCAATTGATAAATCCACAACGACGCAACCTTATATGCACGAGTTTGCACTTGACACAAACACATACTCACATGTATATCCAAACTTAGCACAGACTTGCATGTCCACGCAGTTCACACTGACACAGGGTTGAACACATTCACGCACACTCCATTTCTCTCTCTCTCCGTTTCCCAACCAGTCAGATTGACCCTCTCACGTGCAAACATGCACACACATTCCCGAGGTTGTCTCAGTGGAATGTGGGACAGAGCTGTGTTGGCACTAAAGGAAGCGTGACTCAGCCGCCTGTCCCAACCCAATCTCAGTCGTCCTTTCACTGCCACCCGTGTGTGTGTGTGTGTGTGTGTGTGTGTGTGTGTGTGTGTGTGTGTGTGTGTGTGTGTGCGTGTGTGCACGCCTATGTGCATATGCAAAAGTCCGAGTAAAAAAACAATCCCTTTCGTGCATTTGTACACCCTTACGTGTGTACTTACTTGAGTGTGCGCAAATGTGCATTTGCACTTGGCTGTTGACTGTATATGCATGCCAGTGGCCAGCTCAGTGTGAATCCATTTATCCCTCTCCAACAAACCAACAAACCACTCCAGGTTTAAAAATGGACCTCTTGGAATTATCAGCACTACTTGTTTTGGCACAATGACTTTGCTGTAGGTGATTTTTTTTTTTTTTTTTTTTTCTTCTTTTTGCAACAGTCAGAACTGGTTTGGTCTGATCTTAAATGGCTTTCAAACCTCAGTGCAGTGCTTTACCCTGAAAGACCTATGTGGTGTGATCCTTTTTCAGTCAGAAGTTTAAAGCAGATATTCAAGAGTAAAGAAACACTGATACATCCATTAGGTAAGGATGCCAGATGGTAATAATTGAATCAAACTATCTCAATGCCACTTCCGAGTTAAAGCATGTGACAGAGAGTTTGCTGTAAAAATGTGCCACATTCCCGTGTGACTAACTTCCCAGTGTCTGAGTCTGTCGGAAAGTGTGGGTGTTGAGCTATGCAAAGCTTCCTGCAAGTGGGAAAACACAGGGAGCACATGGTGGCTAGCCAGTCTGTTGACTTCAGTTAAGTGGGGTGCACTTAAACTGTATTTGTTCCTGAATGCATAATACATACACGTGCATACAAGCACACCTATGTGACAATATCCTGCATTACATTGACATCTGCTGGTGACTAATCATGTTATCACAGAATAAAAGCATCTGTGACCCTAGTGCATTTAATACTATTATGTGAGTAACACATTTAGAAGTAATCTTGTTGCCCCAGAGGAAAGTCTTCTCTTTGACAGCAACACCTCCTAATTTCCTTTCAGAGGAGCTTCGGCAGGAAGGTCTAGTTCCCATACCTCCTTTCTCTGTTAGAATAATCCAATGTTTCTGTCACACGCCTCTCCCTCCCACTTTCCTACACACATTCACACACAGAGAGAGCAAAAGCAGACACCCACACACATGGGGGATAAATAGGCTTTTTCTGTACTGTGCAGCAGCCAGCAGGCTTGTGCTGATGATGACTACTGGAATTTGTGCGGGTGCCAGGGCCGGCATGGCCGCCCATGGGCATCCAAAGACGGCCCAAAGCCACAGAAACCACCAGCAGCCCTGCTGCCGCTCTCCTCCCTACTTTCATCCCTCCCCTTTTCAGTGGTACTACCAACACTGCTTCACAATCCTGACTACATGAGATGGAGCTGCCAGTGTGTGGCTACTTCAAATGCTCACACCAGAGTCAAACATTCCTCTTTGCCTTAAACCAATAGCTTTATACATGGGCTTTTTGTCTCCACAGTACCGTGGGATAGTGAGCATTAGGACTCATATCTAAAGTAGATCAATAATAATTAATGCTGTACACCAAAATGTATTTTAACGTGTTCCTAAATCTACATGTTTTTTGTGAAGCACAATATATGAAGACATCGACTCACGTAAATGTTTAAGTAGCAGCAATCAAACTGAACTTGTTTATTTTCTCTTTCCCAGACCGCTATTTCGAGGAAACTCAGATGTTGATCAGCTGGGAAAGATTTTTGAGTAAGTATTATTGGCTGTGTTTCCTGTTACAGTTTTTATCATATTTCCTCTATGTTAAAGCTAGGGAAAATGTCTCAAAACTCTAATGGACTATGTATAAAAATCGGTCAGTCAAAAGGCAGCAATTTGGGGAATACATTTTTTATTCATTGAACCTATTATTCTGCATATGGCCTAAATGTAGAACAGGATATGCACACAACTATCTTTCTGTAATTAATGCAGAACCTTCCAGATTAAGATATGCTCTCTGCTCGGGTGAATATCATTCGCTCCCTCCAATGCTTACCAACAGGCAAGAAAACTGTCAGTTGCTTCAGAAAACCTAGGATGATTTGAACAAAGATTTGAACTGGAGAGGCATTGAATGCGGAACATTCAGTACATTTACATGCACAATAATATTCCACTATTATTCTGAACATGACAATATTCCAAATTTGATACGGGTCATGTAAATAGCATATTCCGTTTGGATATGCCGAATAAGGCCTTTTTTTCTGAATATAGCATGTTTAAGACGTGTGGTATGCGATATGCTGGTATTATTCAGGTTTGAGAAGCATTCTTTGGACAGCTCATTCTGTATATGCATCTCAATCAGGGAATGTTAGCAGATTATTCATTGTCATTAGCCATTAAACAGCTTAGTCTGAATATTGTCTATTTTGGGAATAAGGCCAAAATCCCGAATAATATGTGCATGTAAACGTAGTCATAGCTAATGTGAAGGCACTAATTACCATTATCATCCCACAGTGTTGTTGGGGTACCTTCAGCAGAGGACTGGCCCCAGGAAGTGGCCCTACCACAGAGTGCCTTCACCCCCCGACCCCCTAAGCCAATAGAGGATTTAGTCCCAGACATGGACGAGCAAGGACGAGCCCTCTTAATGGTGGGTAGTACGAGCCTCTGTTCAAAACAATCCAAATTGATCATGCAGAACTTGTTTTCAGTGATTTGCCATTTCCTCAAATCCTAGAAAATTAACCATACATTCTACATATCATAATATTGCGGTTATACATTACTTTCTTTATTAGTCCATCTCATCCTCCATATTTCTCCTCTCTTCTTTACAGCAATTTCTCGCCTTCAACCCCTCCAGGAGGATATCAGCCTTTGCTGCGCTCAGCCACCCCTACTTTCAAAGTGTGGACAGCCACAGTAGAAGTGTGTACGCGGCCCAGCCCATCCCCAGCAACAAGCCCACTATGGAGGAGAGGACTGCCTGAAAGTCCTCCTTCACCCTAAATCATCCCATACAGTGTATATAAAAAGTATTCTGCGTACCCCGCCTTGGTGTATTTCATGTTTTATTGTCTTCACAAATCTAAGTACCGTTAAGCTTTTCTGACACTGATTAACATTTAAGATGTATTTGTATAACAGAAATAAATCTGTAGAAATAGATGTTATTTAAGTACAAATATATGTTACAAAGTGATTAATACAGAGGCATGTAGAGGCACCTTTGTTATCATTTATAGCCTTGAGTCTGTGATTAAATCTTCCCTCATTCTTCTTCGCCAAAGTCCTCAAACTGTCAGGTTGCTTGGTGAGCATGACTAAACAGCAGTTTTCAGTTATCCTGTTTGGATTGTTATTTGGCCACTTGAGTGTGAAGACAGTCCTGTGCAGCTTTTAGTATTGAATTTGTGGGTTCTTGTCCTTCTAGAAAAAAAAACGTCTTCTCTCAACGTGACAGCAGGTTTTCTTCAAGAATTGTGTTTTTTTGCTTTTATTTTACCCTCTACGATTGTCACAACATGGTGCCAACACCAGGCTTTGCATCGCATTTCATTAGTTGAAAAGCTAGATATGCACCCAGGCAGCAGTAAATCTCTCCGCTCAGTTAGGGAAGCATGTATACCTCTTTAAGTATCCACAGACTTCACACATAACCTCAAGTTTTTGAGAATGATGTGCTCTACACATTTGTACTCCATATTCTAGTGCCTTCATATTTTACTGGTGTCCTTCCACCAATTGGTTCTTTCAATAACCTTGTTGTAGATGGGTTTGAGGTCTCTGTTTTCATAGTGTAGTTTATGCCAGCCGTTTGTCCCTGCAGATACAGGTGCATTTAACTACAAATCACATCTTTGATTACACATGGGTGATTGTCTGTCAGTTGTTCAATTTCTAAAGAACAGTTGGCTGCACCAGTGATAAAGTGTGACATAGTTAAGACGGGTTATAACTGTGCTATAATTTAGATCAATTGTGGAAAATGGTTTTCTCTTTGACTTTAACAAGATATTTTTCTGATAATCAGTGTCAAAAAAACTTAATCAACTGTACTTTTGTGTTGTACATAAACACGAAACATGAAATCGACAGAGGGGGCACTTTGCTATAGTCAATTGTACGACGCTCTAGGAAAGTACTTCTACAGACAGGGTAAAGATAAGTGTCGAAAAAGATGACACCACCAGCTCTCACCCCCTGAAAAATGCACAAAAGCTACCCTCCTTCCATGAACTGATGGATTGTAATTGCTGCTTTTAGGTTGTTAAATGTTGATGATTGACTGTTAACAATGCAAAGAGACTTGCATCTCAGATTTACTGGTGGTAGTGGGCAAGTGGACTGTAGAGGCCATGAAGCAGAGGCCTCTTTATCCCCAGTGTTTAGCCTCACAAGAGCCCTTTCGACTGGGGGACCGGACCACACAGGAGCCTGGGTGGACAGCATGGATCTCCCCTGCCTTTTATTCCCACAGTGAGCAGATATACAATACAAGCATGCTCACAGATACGTACACATCATATAGTGTGTACACTACCACAGACATTAGCACGCTCATGTACACACCTACTTATTGAAACCCTATTGGGCATCACAAGCCAGCCACTCACTGCCATGTTTTGTCTTATTCTAGTCTTACATGTATTATTATACTGCCACCTTGAGGATGTTATGAGTAACTGCAGACCAGTAGCAGGATTCTAATGGTTTCTGCACTCTTCAAGGAACTCATCATAATAGGCTGATATCAGTGCTGAGACAATGATGAAAGAACCTAATAGAAATGTTCCTGCCACTCGCTAGTCTGTCATCATGGGCTTTTAGCATTATAAAATACTATTATTTACTATCTGAATGTTACCATAATGCACAGGCTTGCAATAGGTGGAGAAAATCCCACCAGCACTATTCAACATGAACACATTTGGAACAGAATAGTGTCGCCACTATTCTGTATTTTATTTTATTTTATTGACAAGTCTTATATGCTTGTTTAAATCAAGTTACTTGATTTTTTTTTTTTAAAGATGCTGGGGCATACAATATTCTTACACCAACTTTTTTTAAATGATTATAGAATTTGTGTAAGACTAGTTTGACAATGTAAGGAATGTATAAAGCATAGGCATTGGTACTGTACAGTATAGAGCGCTAAGTACAAGCTGTAATGATGGAAAATGTTTGATATGTGCATTGCCAGCCCATAGATATGTCGCAAAAATGGATAGATGTAGAGTAGCAAGGGTCAGTGGAATGTTGTTTGGCAAGAGTGTTTTGTCTATTGAAAATGTTGGGTGGGCTCTGTGGGTGCTTGTTGAATTTAATTTGCTTTGAATTGAGAGTGAATATGAATTTTAGTTTTGTAGTGGTTTTGATAATGAAATAATGCACAAATATTTTGTGTACAGTTTTTGCTTTATTTTACAGTCATGTCCAGTTATATTCAAGTTCAGTTTTTTTTTTTTTTTTAACAGCAAGGTTAAAAGGAAGTTATGCAGATTTGTATTTTTGTATGTAGTAGTTCTTGCAGAACAGTAACATATTTTAACACTGGTTTACGTTTCCTTAACAGGTAGTGCTGCTAGCACACACACACTTACACACACAGACACTCTGACTTTCTCAGGTTCTTGTTATGGTCGTCCGAACCTTTCGGGCACAGTTTGCACATCCCTGGGCTACTAACTGACCACATCACAACTCCTTCAGGTTTTCTTTCAATCTGTTCCACGATCATGTCATTGATCATCATCTACTGTCATTCCTATTTATCAAATATATGTTACTGTAGTCATTACTGTCTGAAGATAACTGCCTGTATCAACTGTTTTTGCCAGCAACTTTTAATTGCTAGATGGTAAACACAACATAGATTCATGTATATTTTGTCTGCTTGACTAAGCACTGTGTGAATTTTCTATTTGATAACAACTCACATCTGGTGTCAGTGGTGCAATGCAATGAAAGCTCTGAATAGAATTAAAATAATGACTGTTAATACATTTTAATCACATGACATAAAACTGAAGTCCACTGTTGAGCTTTTAGAAGTTTCACAGTTTTGAAACCAACATATAGCTGATCCATTGTATAACTCAAATTACACACGTGTTCCTGTGTCACATTTGTTTTTAGCATATGAAAATTGCGACTAGGAATAAAACAATCATGGCATTATACATATGTATGAATGCAGGCATTGCTGTCGTATTGTTGTGTTGCACCAGTTGAATAAAAAGCAGATTTTTGTTAATGTTTTTTCCTGACTCATTTGTAAGTGTGATAGACCAAATTAATGAATAGTCATTTTTGGAATGAGGGGGAAAAAAGACAACACAATTGCTGTTGTAATTTATTCTAACACTTGCATTCTGCCACACATTGTCTTTTCTCAACAACATACGTCTGTTTCATACTAGCACAAGAAGATATCAATAAATTAACATTTTATTTTGTACCTTTGCATTTGTGTTATGAGTCTGTTTCAGTGCCAATTTCAAAACTAGAACATATAGGCTACTGTAAAGGAGCATGTAAACGGGAGAGCCCAGCAGATCAGACATTTTGGTAGAGTTATAACGACGTTATACAGAACTCAAATGATTGGACCGAGTCTGAGAAAGTGTAGTGTATTACTAGTGCGGTGTGGGCCTAGTCCATAAACCGTAACAAAAGTGTAAGTGTAGTCTGTAGTCCCGATCCACACTCCATACCAGTAGATGGCGGTAATTCACCATTTCGTTGATTGTCAACCGCCACAAAACATCAAGAAGAAGAAGAAGAGTCGCCAGCTTCGCCTGATGTGGCTAGTTCAAGGTAGCTAGCACTAATGGTTGCTCTCTCTGTTGGATTTTTCCCCCTATTACTAACTCAACATGGGCAAAAGGGATAATCGAGTGGTGAGTTATGGTGCACAACTTTAGTAAAAGTAGGAAACAATTGATACCCGGTTACATTTCATAAGATAGCTAACGTTAGGCAAACACAAGCTGAGCCTAGCGCTGTGACTGGCGTTGGCGAGCTAGCTAGCTAACGTTAATGTATGACCCCGCTAGCTAGGTATTCTGATGCTAGGCCTAGACAGACTTTGACAAAAAAACAACATCGTGTTTTTCATTTGATGTAATATTTTCTAGATTTGAATTGCTTGGTGCGTCGTGTTGTAGCCGACAAGCATTAACGTTATTGGTCGCAGAGCTACCAATGCTAACTGTAACGTTAGCTCATAACATGGACATTGGACAACGTCTTGACGTGGGGATGTTGCGCAGTATTTTCCGTTGCTTCTTGAGTCTATTATACAGCCTTGAAACACTAGCAGGGATCATCGATGTATAAAAAAAACGTCAGGGACCTATTAAAACAATGGTATACGTGCAGTTTTATGTCCCAAATACCCTATGGAAGATTATACGTACAGTTGTATGTACCATATACAATGTCCTCAATTATGAACCTGCTAAACGACCTGTTTAACAAGTATTTTATAGCCATAACCACCATCATTTGGGACACTAATTTTTGGGAAAATAATTTGGGATACTAAACTGCACGTAAACCAAAACAATAGCAAGTATGGATAAACGGTAGTCAAATGTTCTTGGTTAAGGATTGTTGGTTAAAGCCAAGTCGATCCGTTTAACTATGAAGCACATATTTTCTCCTGCTAACTTTTGCATGCGTAGACCGTATATTTAATCTGTTAATATGGCGAAAATGATTGCTTGCTGACAGTTTTGGAGATATCCGTAAAGTACACATCTTTGACAGTTGATTAGGTAACGTTCTGTTTAATATCAGTGCCTAATCATCTGGCATCTGGGTGTATTTTAATAAATTCAATTATAAATGTGTAAAATGCTTTCCTCTTGTTTGGTCTTCCAGGCTTACATTAACCCCATTGCTGCTGCACGAGCAAGGGGACCAGCAAATAACGCTGGACCAACTATACAAGATTATTTAGGCAGACCTCGACCAACATGGTGAGTAAAGGACAGACCTCTTCACTGGCCTACCCTGACATACATATTTGCTCCTTGGTAACAAAAAGAGACAAACATCGTTCTCTCAGCTGCATTTCCCTGTTATTTACGAGTATTATATCATTAGGCTTGTTCGAGATGAGCCAGGTCTGCGCAGAATCGATCACCGGCGATCGCCGCCCAGTGCATGCCAATTAAGGCGGTTACACACCAACCAGACGGCCATCTGTCGGCAGAAAAGCCAGTCGGACTCATCAGTCTCCCAGAGTTGGTCCAAAAAGTGCCTCAGAACACAGTGAAGAGACAAGACGTAATACGTCTCTATAACAGCAAACGACGCTAATCCGTATTGTTGCCTAAAAAATGAAAACCGGCAGCTGATTGGACGAACGCGTCACATGGGTTTGTTTTCTCCGGAAATTCAAAGCCAGACTGTCACGGCGGATTGTTCAGAATACGATCTCATATTGTACTAAAATAGTTCACTGAAACATGTTTCTGAAAACATTTTAAGTGAGAAATAGGCCGTGCAGTTGCTGAATCTGTCTTTTTTAAGTTTAATTACTAATGTTAACTAGCATTTTAGTTAGCAATAATTAGCCTGTGCCTATGTTATCACCTTACATACACCTACGCTCTCCGTCTCAGCAAGATTGGGAATGATTGAGATTTCTCTTGGCACAGCTACCAGAAGACTTGAACCTTTCAGAAAGGTTGCTCACATCACGTTTACGTTGTCTTTCTGTTGGAGGCTACGCAGTAATGCTCAGCGCTCACCGGAAAAGTGCTTCTAATATCCTTCACTGGTCTCCGTCCAGAGCAACGGGATCTGTTGGTCCATTCTATATATACTGTCTATGCTTTTCACCGACTGCAAGAACCAGGCAGACCCAGGGCATGCTGGGAAACGCCGGCCTCTCAGCTGATCTAACGGCTGATTGGTTCAGAATCGACTCAACATGATGACGTTTTATATAAAATTAGCAATAAATGCTATTGGTCTGATTTAAAGGCTTATTCTGTACAGAACACATGTTGTGTGGCTGAAAGTTATGTTTAAAAGTCAGAGAGACTAAATCTGTTCAGATTACGGATCATTTACAGTGTGTTGTTAATTGTCATAATTAAAACAACTGGAGACTGTGTACAAGCTGATAAATGGGTCTGATAACATTTTATTAAATCTGAATCGGACCACAGTGTTTCTGTGACTTCCTGTTAAGGCAGCTGGAATCGGCTGGAAACTGTCCGACTTGACAGCGAATTTTTGTCACTGTCCCCGGCTGCTGCCCCCTGCTCTCGTCTACTTTACAGGCGAGGCGCAGTTCATCTCGAACAAGCCTAATATCACAGCTAGATGTAGCCTAGCCATTTAAAGGGTACATTTTTTTTCTTTTCAACCTGGACGCCATTCCCCCATGCATTTGTGTCTAATAGACGGATGGGACCAAAAATCTTTGAAATTGGTCCAGTATTGAGTGAGATTCCAATGATGGGCCAGCGCTTAACTAGCTGCAATGTAACCTAATGGGGCAATTGTGCGGCCTCGATGTTTGTCCACTAAAAGTGATTTGTTTTTACCACTAACGGGCTCAGATTGTTATTAAGTGTCTGACAACATTATCGATCTCACGATGTAACATCTTGTCGGAAGCCCTCCAGCCACTGCACCCTCCTCTGCCTGCTGTCTCTCTCTCTCTCTCTCTCTCTCTCTCTCTCTCTCTCTCTCTCTCTCTCTCTCTCTCTCTCTCTCTCTCTCTCTCTCTCTCTATTGATTTGGAATGTATTTGTACAGTTTACAGAGTATTTTATTTTTTTGGGCTTTTCCGCCTTTAATTTTTAACAGGACAGCTAGGTGAGAAAGGGGAGAGAGCGGGGGAAGACATGCAGGAAATTGTCACAGGTCAGATTTGAACCCTGCATCTCTGCGTCGAGGCATAAATCCCTAAATATATGTACGCCTGCTCTACCCACTGACCCAACCCGGCCACAGTATTTCTTTTCTTTTGACTTTTTACCCCCACTGTATTTAACACGGATACCTTCAAATCTTGTCATGTCTATTTATTGAAATAAACTCCAATTTTAGCCACAAGGGGGCACATTTAATTCATCATCTGCTACACTAGACACCCAGTATGAAAGTCCCATTTACATTACACAAAAGAGCAACGTGTTTTCAATGCAATATTAAAAAGTAAAGGGGACATAAAATATCCATGTATGGTACCACAATATCAGTTAAAGCTTTAGTGCATAACTTTTTGATGTTAATGAACGTCCGTTACATTCAAGCCATTGCCAAATGAGTTGCTACAAAGCTAATTAAGACTATCAGCTCCACACAACTCTCTCTGTATTTCTCAGTATGACTGTGTTTAGAAGATTGTGGCGTCCTGTGACTTTCTTGCGCAGAAACTCATGTGAAGATAATTACCTCTTCTGAGGAGTCCATCATTCTTGGCTGAAAGCAACTGCGTGGAGGATGGGTGGGGGTCGTACGCGATCACGGAAGCCTTGTATCGTGTGGACGTGCTGACAGTGTTTTTGTCGCACTATAGCCCTCTTAAAGCTATTACTATAGCTTTAAGGGGCTTAATGAATTATAGGTTATCACTTACACAGAAGAACCTTGATTCAGTAAACAAATGCTGGAAATGAATCGGACCGTTAAGTAGGGCTGTGCAATTAATCAAAACTAATCTTGATTATGATTTCGGCTCCCAATGATCACAAAAACGGAATAATCGAGAAAAACAATTATTTAGCTCATTACGTTTTGCAAGTAAACTTATTTTTTCTTGTGTTCTGAATGAAAAAATGTGTTGTTACTACATCTTTCCAGAAGTCAACGAGTAATCGTGTTAATTAATTATCATGATTTCAGTATTGACGTAAATAATCGTGATTATATTGTTTTCCCATAATCGAGCAGCCGTACCATTAAGTAATGCATTGTCTGTTTCCTGTAAACTCTTGCTGATAAAAAGTGTAGGATCACATTGCATGGCAGGAAAGTTAAAAGTAATAGCAGCTAGTGAAGTGGTGAGAGTGGTGAAGAGCTGCAGCTGACAAGCACATTCTCCAGTTTGGGCAGACATTATCCTTCCAAATTGTATGCTGACAAGCTTTACATTATGAATTATGTTACAACTGATTTATTGTCCCTTCATCAGGGAAGAGTTAAAGGAGCAGCTGGAGAAGAAGAAGAAGGGCTCTCGAGCTCTGGCTGACTTTGAGGACAAAATGAACGTGGTATGTTTCCTTTAGGATTTTTTTGGGGGGGGGGGGGTAGATCTGTCAGAACCCCCCGCGCCCCGACGCCAAATGTTTTACGTATTTAACGGAACTGACCCTTCGCTGCAACACAAACAAATATATTTATTCACCTCTATTCACACACAGTGAGGCATATTTTCATTTTGTTTTGATTGAACTGTATTTTTTCAAGAAATTCTTCATAGGGAAACCAAAACCCAAAGTAGGCTATAGTTATAGTATAGCTATAGTTGAAACCATTCATAATGAAACTAATTGCATATTTGCCTCAGTGGCAAAGTTGGCAGCCTTGCTGTGTGCATTTGATTTTTCTTGGCTTTTGGGAAAATGACTCCAAGGCTCGGATATAGGGGAATTCATGAATTATTGAAACACGTATTAGGCTACTACTCAAAAATATAATTAAAATTGTTAAAATGTACATGTCGGTGTTATTACGTTGTTCTAAAGATATCCTAAGACAATACATACATTAATATCACCATTGGGTATTTATCATGAGAGATTATATAGTTTGGAATCTGGCGGTCAAAATGACCGTTTGTGGCAGTTCTAGTAGTTATGGAATTCCGGCACTTCCAGTATCTTAATGCAGTGTAACTACTTCAGCATGTAAATAATGCACCTAAAATACAAACGTGAGCAAAGGCGTTGTATTGAATCAACAGCCACGTGCAATTTAGCTAGCAAGTGAAGGTGAAACTAAAAATGTGCAAGAACTGTAGACTAATACAGGCTTAAATGAACTGATAATATAAGTTATACGACTTCCAGTTCTCAAGGATGCACACATGCCATCTCAACCGGGTCCTCCGGACAGCCTGTCTCTTTTTTTCTTTCTCCCTTTTTTCCAAGTGGCACGCGTGCCCACTCGCGTTGTGAAGCGCGTGTCCGCGCTATTCTCCGACGTGCTCTCTAACAATCACTGCTGATAGACGTTGTACATTTCTGATACCATGGCGGGAGAAATCTAACCATGGCGGACCGCCACTTGCCAATCAACATAGAGGAAACGCTGTGTTTGTATTACGTAGACTGACATTTTGACCTTAATGATCACCATCTTTTTCTTCACATTATTTGCAATCCCATCTATGAGTGTCAAGAGTAATGAGTCCAGTCATAGCCTATGGTCTTTTAACTGTACTATAAACTCTAACCCTTCATATTTGGATGAAGGTGTAGCTGCATATGGAGAACAATTAGCAATATAGTAGATGAAGACTTTTTTCAGATATTTGCTGTTTGTTTTGTTTTTTAGAAATGGAGAAAAGAACTGGCAAAAAACAGAGAGAAGTTGTTAGGTGGAAGTGATAAAGACAAAGAGAAAGACAAAAAGACCACAGACAAGGAAAAAGAGGAGAAGAAAGAGAAAAAAGAGGTATGGTATCTCTCTTAGCCATTTGAATGATCTCACATTTTTAAATCATCCTCATCTTTTCTGACTTTGGCCTTTCATTTGTGTTTAGAAAAAGAAGAAAGAGAAGAAGAAACCCAGCAGGGTGAGGACAGACCTCCAGTATTTTTGATACACCCACAGTACTCACACACACACACACACACACACACTCTGCCTGCCTGTACTTTAAGACTTATTGTGTTCCAATTTCCAAACAAGCGAATGACATCAAGTCTAATGAACCCTGCTTTCATTGTGTTTTGGTCAAGCATTCTTCATCTTCCTCTTCCTCATCGAGTTCTGATTCCCCCAGCAGCTCCTCCTCAGAATCTGAAGACGTGGTAAGTCACTACAGACTTCAACGTGCGATATTAGATATTGCCAACCACTAAAGACAAAGAAAAATGTTGTGACCCATAATCCAACAGCTGCAATTTAGAAGCATATGGCGCTCCTGAATTGGAGACAAACCTTGTTTTTAAGATCCCGTTCTGCTGGATGATTGATTTGATTGATTGGTTGTTTAATTACGGCTGGCTGCTGTTTGCTTGTGGTGCTGTTATAGGTTTATTCTAGGAATAGCTTCCTGTGTGGGGCATTTTTGTCTGAAGTCTGGAGTGAATTGTTTTTTATTAATTAACAACTGATCAAAAATAGGTTGGAATTTATATCTTTCAAACTGATTGATTTAAAAATGGCTTGGATCTGTTCCCAGAGCAATCCTGCATATCATCTCAACATTTCTACTAAATTGCCTTGCACATAATGCAACGCTGTTTGATTGGATTCATATTTGTGTCATACAGGATGAAAAGAAGAGTGTGAAGAAAAAGCGGAAGAGAAAGAAGTCATCAGCAAGGAGAACATCAGACAGCTCAGAGGAAGAATCTGACGCTGAAAGCAAGGTGTTGTTGTTTTTAATAACGGCACAGTTGGCTTACATTGTTTCAATACACTTTAATAGAATCAGGTTCTGGTGTTAAAAATGTGCAGTCAACCAATTGTCCTACAATGACTTAAATGCCAGTGTTTTTTTCTTCTAAATGTCATTTTCTTCCCAAGAAGAAAAAGAAAAGAATCAAGGAAGAAGGAGACAAAGATAAGGTAGTTTGTTCTTATTAAGCCACCCACTCAACTAACTTTTTGATGGTGTTAATTTTGTTGCCTTTGTGTATATTTCCCCAGATGCGATGCTTGTTCCTGCCAGTCAAATTCAGTTTAACACTTAAGTCCAGGTGGTAATTGTGATGTAAATGTTGTGTCTGTCAGGGCAGGAGCCGTAAAAGAAAAAGGAAGGCCGAGCGAAGTTATAAGGACTCGTCCTCAGAGTCCTCTGCAGACTCTGAGGGGGAAGAGGTAGTAAGTTATATTCTTATATGTAGAGGTGTGAATCTTCACTGATCTTTCGATTCGATTACGATTGTCATGTCTTCAATTTGATATCTTGATGCATCACGATGTGTCAAATCCATTTTTTTATTAAAGCCATATAGGATATTTAATTCCTAGCTTTTCAAGCTTCAAAAACAAAATATTCTGCACTTCCTGAATGTGCAAAACATACCAGAATATGTAAACAGAAAGGTTGTTAGGCATACATTAAATTGTAAACCGAAATAATCGATTATAGCCCAGCCGATTATTGATGCAGCATTGTCCATGTCCACGATTCGATGCATCGATTATTTGATTAATTTCAACACCTCTACTTATATGGTTGTAGATGCCTAATGAACTGCTAATCCGGCAATCTTAGTTAGTTAGTAAACTCTGGACAGGAAAACTCAAAGCAATTAATGTAACCCATCTCATCATGACATGAATTTTAGTTACTACAAGTTTGCCAGTTGGCCCACTTGATATGAATAAACCAGTCATTAGAAAATACTTCCCACTACTTAAAAAATTAACACCTTATAGGTGCCCAGATACAGTGGGGGAAATAAGTATTTGACCCCTTGCTGATTTTGCAGGTTTGCCCACTTACAAAGAATGCAAAAATCTACATTTTTAATCATATGTACATTCTAACAGTGAAAGACAGAATCCCAAAGAAAATTCCAGAAAATCACATCATATGAATTTATTAAAATTGATAACCATCTGATGAGGAAAAACAAGTATTTTACCCCCTGGACAAACAGCATGTTAATATTTTGTAGAAAAGCCATTATTGGCCAGCACAGATGTCAAACGGTTTTTTATAGTTGGTGACAAGGTTTGTGCACATTTCGGCAGGGATGTTGGCCCTCCTCCCTGCAGACAGCCTCCAAATCATTCAGGTTCCGAGGTTGTCGCCTGGCAACTCGAATTTTAAGCTCCCTCCAAAGATTTTCAATCGGATTCAGGTCTGGAGACTGGCTAGGCCACTCCAGAACCTTGATGTGCTTCTTCTTCAGCCACTCTTTTGTTGCTTTGGCGATGTGCTTAGGGTCGTTGTCGTGCTGAAACACCCATCCTCGACCCATCTTCAGCTCTCTCACTGAGGGAAGGAGATGTCGGTCCAGAATTCCACGATACATGGCCCCGTCCATCCTCCCCTCAATACGATGGAGTTGTCCCGTCCCCTTGGCTGAAAAGCACCCCCAAAGCATGATGTTGCCACCACCATGCTTGACGGTGGGGATGGTGTTCTTTGGGTTGTACTCGGTGTTCTTTGCCCTCCAAACACGACGAGTTGAGTTGAGGCCAAAAAGTTCTATTTTGGTCTCATCTGACCACATCACCTTCTTCCAGGCCTCTTCTGAGTCGTCCAGGTGGTGAATGGCGAACTTCATGCGGGCCTGTACATGTTTCTTCTTGAGCAGGGGGACCTTGCGTGCGCTGCAGGATTTCAATCCATGACGACGTAGTGTGTTACCAAGCGTTTCTTTTGTAACTGTGGTCCCAGCTGCCTTCAGTTGATTCATCAGTTCCCCCTTGTGGTTTTGGGATGATTCCTCACCGTTCGCATGATCAGGGACACCCCACGAGGCAAGATCTTGTGTGGAGGCCCAGACCGAGGGAGGTTGGCGGTGGTGTGGTGCTTCTTCCATTTCCTGATAACTGCACCGACAGTTGATCTTTTTCTCTCCAAGTTGCTTTCCGATTCTCTTGTAGCCCATCCCAGCCTTGTGCAGATCAACAATCTTGTCCCTGATGTCCGAGAAAGCTCTTTGGTCTTGCCCATGGTGGTGATGTTGGATGCTGGTTGTTTGGGTGTTGACAGGTGTCTTTTATACAGGTAACGAGGTGAGTTAGGTGTATTTGATGTAGATAATTGGTTCGGATTGGGGCTGTGTCTTAAAGAAAGACTAACTGGCTTGTAGGAGCCAGAATACTTGCTGTTTGTCCAGGGGGTCAAATACTTGTTTTTCCTCATCAGATGGTTATCAATTTTAATAAATTCATATGATGTGATTTTCTGGAATTTTCTTTGGGATTCTGTCTTTCACTGTTAGAATGTACATATGATTAAAATTGTAGATTTTTGCATTCTTTGTAAGTGGGCAAACCTGCAAAATCAGCAAGGGGTCAAATACTTATTTCCCCCACTGTAGCTCAGTTGGTAGAGCAAGAAAGGTCTTTGTTCCTCTTTAACCTCTTTGTTCCTCTTTTGTAATGCAGCTTTCATCAGATTTAGTCAACTTGATCCTTCAACTATTTGGTCAAAGAGAACATTAGACATTTAATATTCTAGCTTTAGTCAACAGTTAAAATGTTAGCCTTGTTTAGTCATATTAAATAACTGAACATTATAGTGTACCGGTATAAGCCTTTGGCCGATTGAACATCTTTAATGGTAAGCATCTGATGAGGCAGGTTAATCACATTCACAGTAGTGGATAAATGGTTGGCTAGTTGGTTTAGTTTTATTTCTGTGCCTTTTTTGTCTACACTAGTCAGACTTCTGAGATGATATTTCTCTGGCTGTCACTGTCAGAAGAGCCTCCCATCCATAGTTCTATAAGCTGAACTTCTAAACACATACACAGAGGTACATTACACAATTGCCAAATAAAGTTAAGTTTCAGTTCTCCGTTAGCTCACTCGTGCTCTCACTTACCCAGATGTGTAAGCTTTCTGTCACATCATGGTGAGTCTGATAAATTGCATTAATATTAAAAACGGTGTGATTGCGTAACTTAGCAAAATGGGGCAAAGCCTTTAGTGAAAAGCGAAAGGTTGCGACCGCCTTATCATACATTGGGCATGCTAACCAGTTTTGCTCAACAGTAAAGAAGAAAACATTTAGGCTCAGAAACCGATGACCTTATGAAGTTGGTGTATAATTAATCTGGAAACCTAACCGCTGTGGACTTCCCTCTTTCCATGGTCTCATTTCAACTTTTCCCTCCCACAGGCTGATGCCAAAAAGAAAAAGAGAAGTAGCGAGGAAAAGGAGAAAATCACAGTGAGAAATTAACTTAATTTCCTTTTAGAGTTACACAAATAATATTTGGGTTTGATCTAGTACAACTAGTGAGGCAGATTTTACCTCATGACTAAAGTAAAGTGTTTAAGATTTAATCCCGAGTTGGAAAATATTTTGGACAGGTGTACATGAAGTGCATCTTTATAATACCGATCCAGCATTTAGTGTCAGATGTTGGGGGTGCTGTAAAGTGTCAATTCTGCTAGAAAGTCACTATCATAAAATGTTTTGTGTATAGCTACACCTCCTTACAAATCCCTGTTGTTGAACCAGCTGTGGAATTGATATAATTATATATATATATAATTAAAAAAAAAGACGTGGACTCAAATGTTTTACGTTCACAGGACAGATCCAAGAAGAAGAGGCAAAAGAAACACAAGAAACACAGCAGAAAAAAGAAAAAGAAGGCAGCATCTCAGTCGGACCCTGAGCTCGACTAGCAACCGCAGCATTATTCTCTCATCCTCCTGACAGTTCACGTGTAGTGTTATTTTTGCCTTTGCCCTCTAAAAGCCTCTCCCATCCAGCTTCAGTCATCACACTTGAACAAGAGACCTACAGACTTGTAATGCTGGGGTTGTGTGTGTGTGAAGTGAAACTGAGGAAAGCACCCATCCCTCTAAGTGGCAACTACCGGTGCATATCTCCTGTTGACTTTTACCACCATGATTTTTCTAGATCTTTTTTCTTTTTTTTTTGAGTTACACACCACAAATGGACTGACGTGAATTCCTCCTATATACCACCCCTTCATCTCAGAGATTTCCGTGTGACTGGCCCTCGCAGAGTTGCTCTCTCCTGGCTTCATACCAGACATCTTGCATTTGTAGTTTCTAGATGAGGCTGTCATGCTAGTGCCTGCGCCATGCATGTAGACCTGATGACCTGATGTCTCACCAGCCTCATATTGAAGTTGGACTTAAAAGAAATGTGAGCTGCACAGCCGACATTAATACAAGGGATAATTGTTCCATTAGATTAAATTGTTACACTGCAGTGTAAATGTATAAACGATGGGAATTCATTAATAAAGTATTGTTTTAGCCTTTGTCGCTGTTACTTAGTTACAACCTTAATTGTGAAACTTGAATTTTTGGTGTGTGTATACAAATCACACATTGATATGGCCCATCAATCATCACTCACTGGATTTGCTTATATGGTTACCCTGCTCACTTTTTATAACACAAGGTTGCTAACTGGTTCTGCACTCTCACTTCCTGACACTAGAAAGATTCACACAAGAAGTTAAAGTTTTATAACCTTTTGCCTTTTTATGGCTACCAACCAGTAAATAACCAACCTACTTGTATGATATCACATATGCCATTGTGTTTTTCTTTTAATTGTTACAGATCAGGTATTCTGACTTGAGAGTGAACCACTAAAAAATAAAATCCAATAATTGGTGGAAAATGTATTTGGATCACTTTATTTAAAAAAAATAGAATAAAAGCAATACAAAAGACAATAAAAATAAAATACCAAGGTGTCATCAAAAATATCAAAGTTAATGTTATCTTATGCCTCTCTTATAAACTATGTAAAACGGTAGTTCATACAGTACAGGCCAAAAGTTTGGACACACCTCATTCAATGAGTTTCCTTTATTTTCATGACTATATATATTGTATATTCTCACTGAAGGCATGGAAACTATGAATGAACACCTATGGAATTATGTACTTAACAAAAAAGTGTGAAATAACTGAAAACATCTCTTATATTTTAGATTCCTCAAAGTAGCCACCCTTTGCTCTGATTACTGCTTTGCACACTCTTGGCATTCTCTTCATGAGCTTCAAGAGGTAGTCACCTGAAATGGTTTTCCAACAGTCTTGAAGGAGTTCCCAGAGATGCTCAGCACTTGTTGGCCCTTTTGCCTTCGTTCTGCGGTCCAGCTCACCCCAAACCATCTCGCTTGGGTTCAGGTCCGGTGACTGTGGAGGCCAGGTCATCTGGCGCAGCACTCCATCACTCTCCTTCTTGGTCAAATAGCCCTTACACAGCCTGGAGGGGTGTTTGGGGTCATTGTCCTGTTGAAAAATAAATGATGGTCCAACTAAACGCAAACCGGATGGGATGGCATGTCGCTGTGGTAGCCATGCTGGTTCAGTACGCCTTCAATTTTGAATACATCCCCAACAGTGTCACCAGCACAGCACCATCACACCACCTCCTCCATGCTTCACGGTGGGAACCAGGCATGTAGAATCCATCCGTTCACCTTTTCTGCGTCGCACAAAGACACGGCGGTTGGAACCAAAGATCTCAAATTTAGACTCATCAAACCAAAGCACAGATTTCCACTGGTCTAATGTCCATTCCTTGTGTTTCTTGGCCCAAACTAATCTCTTTTGCTTGTTGCCTCTCCTTAGCAGTGGTTTCCTAGCAGCTACTTGACCATGAAGGCCTGATTCGCGCAGTCTCCTCTTAACAGTTGTTCTAGAGATGTGTCTGCTGCTAGAACTCTGTGTGGCATTCATCTGGTCTCTAATCTGAGCTGTTGTTAACTTGCGATTTCTGAGGCTGGTGACTCGGATGAACTTATCCTCAGCAGCAGAGGTGACTCTTGGTCTTCCTTTCCTGGGGCGGTCCTCATGTGAGCCAGTTTCATTGTAGCGCTTGATGTTTTTTGCGACTGCACTTGGGGACACATACAAAGTTTTTACAATTTTCCAGACTGACTGACCTTCATTTGTTAAAGTAATGATGGCCACTTGTTTCTCTTTACTTAGCTGATTGGTTCTTGCCATAATTCTAACAGTTGTCCAATAGGGCTGTCGGCTGTGTATCAACCTGACTTCTGCACAACACAACTGATGTTCCCAACCCCATTAATAAGGGAAAAAATTCCACTAATTAACCCTGACAAGGCACACCTGTGAAGTGAAAACCATTTCAGGTGACTACCTCATGAAGCTCATTGAGAGAACACCAAGGGTTTGCAGCGCTATCAAAAAAGCAAAGGGTGGCTACTTTGAGGAATCTAAAATATAAGACATGTTTTCAGTTATTTCACACTTTTTTGTTAAGTACATAATTCCATATATGTTCATTTATAGTTCTTTATAGAATCTATAGAATCTACAATGTAAATAGTCATGAAAATAAAGAAAGCACATTGAATAAGAAGGTGTGTCCAAACTTTTGGCCTGTACTGTATTTTTAAAGACTTTCTCTATCACCCACTGCGAGTTTAAAATTCATTAGAATAAAGTTTGAAACATTCAACACTCTTCCTTTAAAATAAAAAGAATAAATCAAAGTACCAATATTTTTGAATGAGGTTTTACAGGTGTGCGTGCGTGTGTGTGATTATTTAAACCCTCCTCTTAAAATCCAAGTATGGTCAGTGAGTGTGAACTAGTTCCAGAAACACTTAATGTCCTAATCTGACAGTCATAGGGGGTGTGATATACTATACAGTTTGATTTCCAGATTTTGCTCAGTGGGAGGGTCTGACCTGCTATATAAAGAGGGGTGCGTACATTGGTCAGTTCAGGAGAAGAGCAAGACTTGGGACAGAAAGCTGTTGAAGCACTTCACTTGCAAGGTAAGTGATAAAAAGTATAAATCTGCAACAAATTCTTTCTTGGCATAAATGTATATTGTATAGTGTTTTATAAACACTCACAACCTCTATTAAAACTGTTATGTAAGTTATGTTGTGAGTTAAAAGCAACATCCTGGTACAAGCTGAAATGAAACTGAAACCTACAGCAAGTGAACAAAGACAGAAGTTTCACATTTAAGTCCCATAAACTGATTTATGAACTGAAAAGCCACATGAAGATTATTTTCTGAAACTGCACCTAATGTAACTGATTCAAATAAACTTCATAATACTATTTTGCAGATGTTGAGAATATCTCTGTGGACGTCAGTGGGAGTGTTTGTGTGGGGGTTTGCTTCCTGCTCCATTACATGTCCTGATGGAAACGTCTGTTCTGATTTCGCCACATGCTGTATGACTAAGCAAGGATATAGCTGCTGTCCATATCCAAATGTAAGCTACTTGACCTCTAGTTATTAAGACTAACATTTTGATCTGGGAAATTGATGCAATTATGGCTCTCTTAATCTATGTGTGTCTTTAGGCTGTGTGTTGCTCTGACTTGGCCCACTGCTGCCCTCAAGGGTTTCACTGTGACCTGGTTACCCAGATGTGTCAGAAAGAGCCATGGATGAAGATACCCATGGTCAAGAAAGAGAATGCAGAGAAACTAAGCACTCCTGTTCTACCGCTATCTCTCCTTCAGGAGCTCGAAAACAACCATGTGCCAGACCAAAAAAAGAGCTCAGTTGTCTATTGTGACAACTATTACACATGTCCCGATGGCACTACCTGCTGCAGACACCCAGCAGGCGCCTGGTTCTGTTGCCCGTATTCTTTAGTGAGTTGACCTAGATACTTTTGTGCAATAAGACGCTCAACTGTAGTAATATTCCTTTTGTCTACCATTGACATAAGTCAAAGCTTGCAAGGCAAGGCAAGGCAAGGCAGCTTTATTTATATAGCACATTTCAGCAACAGGGCAATTCAAAGTGCTTTACATAAAACATTAAAGAGCAGTTAGAAAACAATTAAAAAACAATAATAAACAAATTAAAAACATTAAAAGACAAGAATAAAATTGATAGTGCAGTATAAGAATAAAAGTTACAGTGCAGTATAAGAAATTAAACTCAAATGTCTGAATGTAATGCAATGTGCAAATGATTTAATAAATAATCTGTAACTTGTTGTCACTTGTAGGGCAGGTGTTGTTTGGATGGCTTCCACTGTTGTCCTTATGGCTTCAACTGTGACCTCACTTATACACACTGTGTGAGGCAAGGCCTGAGATATCCTTTCACCCCAAAGCAAAATCTGCCTTCAGTCCCTGCCTCTCTCATTTCAACTTCAGAAGACACAAGCAGCATGCATGAGGTAGGACATATGACAGGAAATGTGCCTCTTCTCTATGTGGTGTATACATCCTGGGGTTAGTTATCTGAATGACCATCCATTCACATAATGGATTCATTCACACATTTTTTTTGCACTGCTTTTTTTTGCCCACAAGCTGATGTCACATCTGTCTGTGCACCAACCAGGATTTAGCATCATCTGACTCAAAATGTGATGACAGTTGTGGGGTAGTTTGCTTATGTTGGCAGGCTACTGCCATTCAAATCTGATAGCCACATCTACAAAGACTTGAGTGTTAAACTCCTGATAAATACAAATCTTAACAAACAATACATATGGGTGGTTTTCCCTACATTTTAAAGTGGTGTAATTTAACAAAGCATCAAAATAACTATGTATCTGAAATATTTCCCTAGTAATGACAAACCTGCAGAGAATTTCAAATTTACTCGAAATACTCTGTTCCGCTTAGCTCTAACATCTTTTAGGTCATTGTTTTGGTTTTAAAGCTGGCAACTTATTATCAATATGTATGTATGATTAAACATTTAAAGAAAAGTCAGGGTATAATAGTCTCTTGTGTTTACCTTTTGCAGACACCAATGACAGCTCTGACAGAAGCCAGTGGCGGTAACGCTGAGGCTGGGGTCATTCGCTGTGATCCCAAGTTTTACTGCTCAGCAGGGACAACTTGCTGCAAAGGACCCACAGGCCGTTGGAACTGCTGTCCCTTCCCACTGGTATGGATTGTACATCAAATATTAAAGCCATCATAAATAATGGTGCAGTGATCTGAAGGAAAACAATTTGGCAAAAGTATTAAGACAAACTGGAATATAGAGGGTTTAATACACAGACAAATGAAATGATCAACATCATTTGAAAATGTGTCTGGCTACATCAAACACTACAAACTGATGCAAGTGGCATACTGTATGTTTGAATGTTCCTGTTCTGACCGTAAATCTAGAAATTAACCTTAAAAAGCCTTTTACTTCAGTAATTTACTGGTCAATACTGTATTTTTTTTCTAACATCAAGACTTGTTCTGATTCAGGGCAAGTGTTGTTCAGATGGTCGGCACTGCTGCGAGTATGGATATAATTGCGAAGCCACATCCCTGTTATGCAGAAAATGGTACTCTCACATCCCCTCAGGAGAGCAGGAACACGCCAAAACAGACTGAGGACATGTTGTTAAAGTTTTTGCCAGCTTTGTGACAGCTTTGCATTAGTTTGGTACATATTTCAGATCAAATCGTACAATGCATCATCATCAGACCTAGGTGACTGTTAAATGAGTGAATAATGTGCTTACAACCTCAAAGATTATTTATCTTATCCATGTTGAATTCAATTTTAGATGAATGGTACTGTAAACTGTTTTGGTTCTCACAAGGGATGGCATGTAAACATTCATCTTCAGCAGGATTTCATGCCAAAGTTTGTATCAATTGCAGTGGTGTAGTAACTATGTTGAGACAGAGTTTAATCTGAAGGTTTCTTTAGAGATAGACAAATCAAGTAGCGTTGTATGCCAATGCCAAATCATTTCATGATCTTTCCCAATGAATCAAATGTTGAACACAAACATATGAACTTCTTTAAATAAATAAAATTGGCAAATGTGAGTGAATTTTTCTCTTCATTTTTCTCATGCCGCTTGTGTGGTTACTGGGTGATTATTAGTAGTATTATTAGTCTCACTTTGCCAGACCCTCCTCCAAAGCACGCTGGAGGAGGGTCGTGCTCTGGTTTAGTATAATATCTTTAAACCAATCACAATAGTCTTGGGCGGTGCTTGCATCGGAGAAAAGCCGCGGTGCCGCTGCAAAATAGGCTCGGAAGGAACTTGTTTTGGTGGAACGTGTACGTTTAAAAGTTGTTTTAGTCATGCAACAGAAAACTCAGATTGGACAGATAGTCTAGCTAGCTGTCTGGATTTACCCTGCAGAGATCTGAGAAAAGGTTAATCACAATTCTCATGAATCGACCGTTTAAAATGGAGGGACAGAACAACATAGAGCTATGAAATGAGGATGAGATTCAGCCAAAGACTACTGGGTGATAGATCACTTAGCAGTGTTTCCCAAAATGTTATATTATTGTTCAATAAAACTGTCAACGTGATGATGAAAGGGCTTCTTATATACCGTCTATGGCTTTTACTTTGAAATAAATAAACTTCCGTTGACTCCTATGTGGTTCCGGGTGTAGAAGGAGTGCAGCCAGAGTGTCAGCCAGAGACGGTTAAGAACCCTAGGAAAGATGAGTCAAATCGAAGAACTAAAAGCGTTTGTCTCCGAGCGGCTACATTCAGCTGCTTCTGAAATATTAGGTGCTATTGAAAAAACAATAACGAATTACGAGGAGCAGGCTATCCGTTTAAAGGAAGACAACGACCGTCACCGTTCTCTGTTGGATATTATCATCAAAGCCAATTCACCACAGACAGAAGGTTGGTCCGTCAAAGACTCGCTCATAAACAGAGCTAGCTACGTAGGGTGTAGTCTATGCCCTACGAGGTGCCCATTGTTTGGAATTAATGGACCAGGTCCGGAGTCCGTTCATTTGTATTGCGTTTCACAATCAACATCTAGCTAAAGTTTTTTCAAACAATATCTCTGTTTCCCTGGTTAAACCTGTGGGTTTGACTAATACCTGGGACAAGCATTCACATCCCATAAGGTTGTTATGCAAACGTTGTTGACTGATTCACTAAATAGGACGGACCTAATTAATACTAATGGCTGTTTTATGCTTCTGCGTCAATTCGACTTAATTGCCACCCGAGATATTTGTAGGCCGCTCAGTTTAGAGAACCCTTTGGTTCAGACAGTCACGAGCATAGACCGTTACAGTCTATGGTCACGAGCCAGAAAGCTATATGTTATACTAGAGATGGTTTAGAAGTATAGAGGATGTTTATGGTTATACTATCAAGATTTTAAATAACCATAGATATGGTAAAAAAAACATGTTGTAAGGTTGACAATCAGTAAATCTAATTAAACAGTATGTTTAACAACAAGACAAGCTAGCCAACCAGCCATGCCATTGTCCTCAAAACAATATCAAGACTTTTACGAACAAATGATACGCCATGTGTAACGTTACTGTTGCAGCCTGAAGTAACGTTAGCTATCTGAACAGCAAACAAGATGAGAGATATTCGCTGTGAAACAAAGTCAGTTCAGAGGGGTAGTGTACAGTGTCACTTACTTTTTAATAGCTTGTGTGTTAGCGCAATCCTGTGGTGTTCAAAGGACGTGGCACCAAAGGGCTACACGGTGTTGGATATAATAAGATTCACATTTTCTTTTTTTTATGTAGCACATTGATTTAGTAAAGTAGCTAATAAGTCAGTTTCAACGGAACTCATTTAGTAGGGTCCTATATCACTTTTTTTATGGACACCCAGCAGCCAATCGGAATTAAGTAATTACCCAGACCATGGTATAGGCTAACTAAGCAAGGGTTTTAATGGACGACGGCGAGGGTTAAGATAACATAAATTCTACTTTTTACATTTGTTCTTCTCTTTTCTCTGCAGCTGTTTGCACCACCAAAAAACGTACCCCTGCTGCTGCTGGCCCAGCTGCATTAGATCCAAGTCCTGCCCGCAAGGCCAGAGAAACCCACTACAATTCCAGTGGTAGGACTTAAGTACAACAATAAATTCTCCTCCTCAGTAAAATCTGTTCATTACGATCCTCTCTGAAGCTTAAAAAAAGAACCAGAAATGACTATGAAGTTGTCTTGAACATAGACACCAGTAACCACCATTTGTCACTCAAGTGTGATGCGCTAAGTCATTACATTGTGAAAACGTATTACTAGTCATGTTTCCATCTTACTTTTAAGCTAATTTTTTATTGTAATAGTTTCCATCAACTGGTTTAGAGCGAATTAAGACCCTCCTCCAAAGCGTGCTGAAGGAGGGTCTGGCTACTCCACATAGCATTCAGGGATAGGAGGAAAACGTGCTCTGGTTTAATGGCATTTCTTTAAACCAATCAGAATTGTCATGGGCGGTGCTTCAGTAATTTACTGGTCAATGCTGTATTTTTTTTTTCCAACATCAAGACTTGTTCTGATTCAGGGCAAGTGTTGTTCAGATGGTCGGCACTGCTGCGAGTATGGATATAATTGCGAAGCCACATCCCTGTCATGCAGAAAATGGTACTCTCACATCCCCTCAGGAGAGCAGGAACACTCCAAAACAGACTGAGGACATGTTGTTAAAGTTTTTGCCAGCTTTGTGACAGCTTTGCATTAGTTTGGTACATATTTCAGATCAAATCGTATAGCATTCAGGAATAGGAGGAAAACGTGCTCTGGTTTAATGGCATTTCTTTAAACCAATCAGACTCATCATGGGCGGTGCTAAACTCGGCACAGAGCCGCTGCAAAATAGTTGTGCAAGAGAAAACTCAGATTGGACAGATCTTCTAGCTAGCTGTCTCAATTTACCATGCAGAGATCTGAGGAGCAGTTAACCATAGTCCTTGTAAATCCACCAAATTTTAAAATTCCAACACAAAGAAAGCAAAAGGAAACAGAAAATACATGCATGCGGTGGAATTTCCTGCAGCACAGGAGCAATCCCGGAAGTGGAATGCAAAGGATATGGACTAAGGGTGAATAAACTAGACTACACAAAGCGTAGTTTCGTCACAAGTTGACTGTACGAATGATTGTAGATTGCAAACCGGCTTGCTAAATCAAAGAGTTTAGAAGCTAAGTTCTTTGGCTAAACGGAGAGAGGTAGCATTGTACAAGTTGGCCACCTGTGCGGAATACAGGGTTGTGGCAGAGACATTTGATGTCAGCGAGACAACTGTTCACCGCTGTATATACGCGGTGTGCAGGTCCATAGGATTCAAGCTGTTGAACCAATTTGTCAATTTTCCCGACATGGCTGAGGCACAGGCTATAGCGCACCGCAACTCCACTACGCACCTTGTGCCACAAGTGTACGGCGCACTGGATGGGACCCATATCCCGATCTTTCCCCCATCCGATGTGAGTTACATGTTCGCTACATCACAACTTATTCGGCAAAGCTGTTTCCATCCCACATTTTGCGCATTAACTCTTTTAAAAAAAAAAAGGCAAAAACCACCTCGAGCGTAAAAACTTTTTTTCAGAATTTTGCCATTTCCGTACTTCAAAATGCGCATAAAACTACGTTGATGGAAACCCCACTACTGTTAATGGCAATTTGCTTTTCCAGTAATGACAACGCTGATGATTTGCTCATAGTATCGATAGCCTTCTTCCAGGGAAATATGCATTTTAGTCTTTCTGTACGAGGACTTTGATAAAGTGTCTAAACACTCAAGTGATACTATTAAATGGATACTATTTTGTAAAGTAATTATATTAGATCTTCATTCATTTCCCAGACTTGCAGTATGCCTTCACTTCACACACTGACTTTCTGAAGTTTGCCGGCAATGATGACTGTCCCTACTGCCTAAAGAGAATTCAAGCCACTGAGACACATTTGATGAGAAGACATTATCTATCTGCTGTCCATTTTAATGAAGATGGTACTGGTAAGTTATAGTTACATTGAAATCAAAATATGAAAATACTTTGTAAATTATAATGGATTACCTTAGCGGAGCAATTCTCAAGTATGCTCGCCGATAAAAACCTGCTTAAACAATGTTCTTTTAGGTGTCCAGTCTTTTAAGGTTTTTGTAGTAAATAGGCTCTTTTCTCTTTTCAGAAAAGTTTGTTGTACCATGTACGTGCAAAGACTTGATCCAAGGCAGAAGTCACTGGCACTGCCCATATTGCACAAAAATCATTTATCGGAAAGTTAGCTTTGAGGTGCACATATCTAAACAACATGGTAAGTACAATTTCTTGGAATTCTCATAACTTATTTTGTCATTACCATTGTAACAGCATGTTCTGCTTTAGATAACTGCTATGTTACTGTCACCACTAATAATAATTGTAATATTGTTGTTATTTTATGTACTGTATGTTTGTTAAAATTAGTTAGTGACTACAGTATTTTTTTTACATTACAGGTTATGCAATACTGCAGCAAAGCCACTCTGCAGGTTAGTTTACAATATGTCTGATGCCCCGGAGTTGTTTACAAATGATCATTGGCCATTTCAAATTCAGAATGATGCTGTGAACACTTTTATAGAAGTAATTGTTAATATTCCTTGCATAAGTTGAAAAAAGCAGCACCTGCATAGCTATGTATTAATATTCTACACAATAACGCAGCAGTAAACCTTTCTAATTTAAAATACATGGCTTCACATCATCAACGCTGCATTCAGTGTTACTGGAGTGTTGTAGTTGAAAATCATACATTATTGTGAATTAGTGCTGTCAGTTAATTCAAATATTGAATCGCAATCAATCGCAAATTAATGGCCAATTTTTTATCAGTTCTAAATGTTTTTTGTTTTTTTCTCCAAGTGTTTAATGCTCTTATCAACATGGGAGTGGACAAATATGCTTGCTGTATACAGATGTTTAATATTATTGCAACAATCCAAAACAATGACAAATACTGTCTTGAGGTTATTCTGGAGAATATTCTAATGTACTGTATGCTCAAAAAATATGCTGAAGCATAATATGGCAAACTCAAGCCTATTAAGCAACAACAGATGGGCATATTGACCTGAATGTAACATTACTTGGTAATTTTTAACACAATGTAGTGTCCCACTTTACACTTGTACTTCCTACTTCTTTGTACTTACACATCCAGCGTGGCCTGTCTTTGGCGAGGAGGAGGAGGCTTTTCTGCGTCAGCCCTATGCTTGGCCAGCAAGTGGTATTTGAGACTCCACGTACTCCGGGGGTAACTCAATTCACATCGACCGGACATGCAAATAATTTTAATCTTGTCGAGAATGTCATCTGGAAGGGCTTTGAAACTGAACTTGTCATTCAAAAGACCCTTTTCTTTTTCCATTTCAGCTCAAGGAGGTTTGTTTCTGCTAGCCATCCACAACGTTACTGCTGCATCGCGTCATGATTTCCCAAAGTACAGAGAAGCCCAAATCACAGAACGCGAGTGCATTAATCGCACGTCAAAAGAATTAGTGGCGTTATTATCACATTCATTTTGACAGCTCTATTTTGAATACAAAAAAGATTCACTAATAGTGATTTTACTTACTCTAAGGACCTGTGGGACGTTTGATAATCATTTAATAAGCGTTTCTTCACTTTGTATGCCTCCACAAGTGCGATAGCTGTGGTCGGGGTGCCTTGAGGTCCATAGGTACTCAAGGATGGCCTGATTTTGATTTTGGTGATCAAAGGTCAAGGTCAGTAAAACCGCACAAAATGCGCTTTTTGGCCATAACTCAAGAATTCCTACACCAATTACGACAACATTACACACAAATGTCTAATAAGATATAATGAAGTGATGACATTTTATATCCCAAAGGTCAACTTCACTGTGACATCATAATGTTTTGCCAAAACACTTTTCTGGCCATTATTCAACTCCATAACTCAGGAACAGAGGGGCAGATTGTGACCATATTTAATACTTTGTCGATGATTGAATTGGTGACACTTACCTTGAAACTGTGGTGATTATATACATCTGTGCTGCCGAGTTAAAGATGTGTGTGAAACATCCCAGCTTCGCCAGAAAATACACTTAATACCTTTTTTATTAAATTCCTTCAAAGTCTACAATACTATAATAATTATGAGTCTGGACAGACATGGATGTAAACTGCAACTTCACTGGTTGGTGAAGGCATACAACCGCAAAGCGGTAATTTTAGTTCTCTACTTTCTTTTCTTTAAGCATATTCTGAGCAGACCTTGCCACAAAGATGCCCAGTTAGCTTCAAAATTTGTGTCATATATATGGCAATCCTATCAATATAATAAAATATATTGCTCTCTTCTTCCCCTTAGAGATTGATCAGCCCTCTATCTCTGCCTTTGAGGAGGAGGTTCCCCTGAGTCCTGGACCTTGGTGTCACCAGGAGTTCAGCAGTCTGGACCAGGAGGTCCAACAGGCCTCACTGCTGCTTCAAGTTAAAGAAGAAGAAGAAGAAAAAGAAGAACAGGAAATGCGGAAACAAGGTCTGGTGGAGGAGCTTGGCCTAAATAATTTACCTTTCACTGCATGTTCAAACTTGTGATACATTCAACTGATGTTTTTTTTTCCCTTTATCCTAGTGAGTCATCCTGAGGGGCAGAACGTATGTGAGCAAGTGCAAAAAGGTAACAGTCAAACAAGTCTGGAGGTAGATCATGCCCAAGTCTCTGTATTCAACATTGTCTGTGTGGACAGTTATATTCAAGATCTTGGCGAAATCAACAGTGCGGGAAGGGGCAAGGGACATCTTCCTCCTAATTCTTCGAATCAATCTCTGGAAATGCACGATAGTGGTGTTGGTGAAATTCAGCAGCCAGCTGGGGAATCTGAGCACCCCACACCTTGCTCTAGTTTAAAGGCATTCAATTCAAAGAGGAAAAAGCATGTGAAAAGGTCTTTACCCCCCTTGAGTTTGAATATACAGAAATCAACACAACCATCTGTCAGTCCTAATCCCAAAGGTCCTCATTGTTGTAAAGCATGCGGAAAGACTTTCCATTACATGTACACGCTGAGGTCCCATGCACAAACACATGCAGTCGATAAAATCCATGTTTGTGGTATCTGTGGAAAACATTTAGAGTCTACAGACCGTTTAGTCCAGCACCTTCAAAGCCACACAAAGAGAAACAAATGTGCTACATGTGGGAAAGCATTTTCTAATATTTCCCTTCTAAAACGGCATAGGAGATTTCACAGGTCTAGATGCCATGTCATTAACTTAAAAAACACAGATGGGTGAAAACCTACAGATGTCATAAATGCCGAGTGATAGCCATTGTTTTTATTATAGTTGTGGACAGTTGTAGCCTGCTGTGGTGGGACTGGGTGGTAGGCCGGATTGAGAGGATAAGAAGGAGAGACCAGAGGGTTGGGAAAGGGGAGGGCGGATTTATATTTTGTTTATTAGATGGTGATTTTATGTATACCAGAATATTTTGAAAGTTCAATAAAAATTTTTTTAAAAAAAAAGTATTGTACTTATGGGACAAATCATTCAGTTTTAGTGCTGGGAAGTATGTTGATGTTCATTGTATATTGTGTTTATATACAATTTTGTTCTCTAAAATAAAAATAAAAAATTTAAGTCAAATTTAATCTGTGTATATTCATAAATCATCTGTTTGGAAGTGAGTTTTTTTTTTTATTGTTTTTTAGGTAGATGCAGTCACAACAACACCAAATAGATTATTAAATTAACTGATGTGATATCACAACCTATATGTGATGAAACCTGTTTTTTGTTTAAGTTCAGGGAATGATTTATCTTTTTGTTACTACAATAATCAAAATATTGTATGACAACCCTTTATCATTATGACATAAAAACAGAAAATGCATCTCGGTCACTCATCTCTGGTCCCCTTCAGATTGCGCTTTTCCATATCAGTAATATAAATATTTACTGGAAAACCAAATGCCAAAACAAAGTCAAAAAGTGATAAATTGTGAGTGAGTATGTTTCTGACCATTCAAGTGAATCAGTTTTCTTAGAGTTAGGGTTCATGTGTCATGACAGTGTCATGTGAGTGTCATGTGTTCATGACTATGTCATGCCACTCTTATGTAGAAAACTTCAAGTAAAGGGTTACCGTTTTCTTTTCTTAAAGGACAATTGCAATGTAGGTTATGGGAAATAAAATTATGGTGAAGTTAAAGTAAAGAAGGACAGACACATTTTAAGTCCGGGCATTAGTGGTTAAATGTCAATGAAAATGCTGGGAATTTTAGGGACTTCTCATTATTGCTATTGACTGGACTGTCCCTCCGGTCAGTTATGACCTGTCTGTAGTGTTTCCTGGGATTATGTTGGGTGCAGTTTGTTGACCGTCCCAACTTTCCCGTTTTGTCATGTCTGTCCCATGATGGGGTGAGTCTGGTCTGTCCACAGCAGGAAGGAAGAGGGGGGGTGCACCGTTTGACTCCGGTCCAGTTTGTGTTTTATGGAAGCCCATTTTCGCTAATGTGATTGGGGGGAAAAAATCCTGTAATGGTACGTTCACACCAAGGAGTTTTCGCCCAAATTCTGTGGCGCAATTACATACAAAGTCAATGCAAAGACACATGTTTAGATTCTCCGAATGTCCTGAAGTTGAATCATAAATGGAGGAACAAATTGCTGTAGCTGTCTGTGGGCAGAGCTCTTGTAGCATACCTCATTATTTGTACATAGCCAGTCTAAATGAAAAAGGAGTTTTCTTGGACTACGTGATAAGTTCTGAAATGATATGTATGTTGTTGTGTTGATGGAGCAGTTACAATGTTGCATGCATAGGCCATGTAGAACACGAGTATTTTTAAACATTTGCTTGTCTTCTTGTGGACAGACCCAACAAAGCATAAATTATAAATGGGCATGATGTAATATTGGCATACTTTTTTATCTGTTTATTACAATTACAAAACAGCTAAATCTAGACCTCGAGTAGTGCTGGAAGTGGAAGTCATCAAGACGTAACGTTTACTTCTTGGAGAAGGCAGTGAAAATGATTGTGCTTTTTGCTTGTCCATATATTATTAATCCAGACATGACACCGCTTGATTTTACGACTGGGAGTTCCACAACAGGTACAAATCATGGATGTAATAAGAGAAAGGTAATGCTTTCCGCCTTATTGATGAGAGAAAGAAACGTTGGTGCAAACTACATAGGCGGCAGGTAACACAATTAAACAAGATGACCCCCACAAAATGACTTAGTATATTTTGAGAAAGCTTCTCATTATTTTGAAATGCTAATTCATTATTTTGAAATGCTAATTCATTAATTTGAAAGTGTCTTATTTTGAAAATGTTTTATTATTTTGAAAAAGTTTCTCATTATTTTGAGATACTCATTATTTTGAGATACTACCTCATTATAATGAATTACACCGAGGCAGAGAGAATATTCATTTCTTTAATCAGTTTGATCAGGGATCATATTGGGATCATTTATTGTGTATTGTTTATTTGTCTTACTCATTGTTTTGAGATTAAGTCATTATTTTGAGAGACTAATTCATTGTTTTGAGACGCTATCTTATTATTTTTAGATACTAGCTAAGTCATTATTTTAAAAGGGGTTTTCATTACAATGACTTCAATGAATGATCTTCACTTTCCATCACATTGGCGGAAATGGGCTTCCATACAGTCCTCATTCAGTTTCCCCTGGTTAATTCACAGTAACGTTAACTCCCGGGCGACATACTGCCTCCTTTTGGCTTTACACGGGGAATATGGCTGTTTTGAAGATACAAGACCAGGTAACCATATCTAACTAAACATATAACGTTAGCTTAACTCGTCGGTGTCACTTTTTGTAAAACTGATTAACGCTTGTTTGTTTGAACGAGTGTTTATGTGTAAGTTATCGTTACTGAGCACCATGTCATGTTGACTCTTCATTTTAGCTTAACTTTACTAACATGAAACAGCTTTGTTTAGTCATGGTGGTAAATTAAATTTGAACAATAAAGGTCTAGTTAATGGCTAAGCTAATGTTGCTTAGGTTTGCTATCGTTCTTAGTCCAACTGACATTTGACATGTTAGCTAACTAGCTAGCTAGCGGTAACGTTAACCCATAGACAGTATATAGCGTTAACCAGTAAACAAAAAAAACAGTTAACGTAACTAACGTCATGTCACCTGTTGCCTTACGTGAACTTAGAAACGCGGCTGTGTGTCAGTCAGTTTTCTTCGATGGTGTTTTGGACTGTTGCTGTTTGTTGCTGTTTCTCTAGTGGTGATAGACTGGTGAACACAGCTGGATAGCTACAAGGTTAACAGGGTGGCGAACTCCTCTGCTCTGCTAATGCTAGTTAGCAACTTGAAACCCATGCAAGACAAGTATTACGCCACCCCCATAGGGTTATTTCCTAAAAGTTGGTGAAAAGTGTTATCTTGAATTGGATTGCATATTTCCGAATAACTGACCGCAGGCCGATTTTCTACCCAGGAAGTTTGCTTTGTCAGCTGTCTATTTCAGCTCCCTGCACATTTTCTCCGGGGCAGCTGTGGGCAGTCACCTGTTGCTGGAGATAAGAAAGGCTGTCAGACTAAAATAGCAGGTGGTGCTGGTTCTAAAGTCTCCAGCTGTGGTCATGAATTAGACACTTTCCACAAGCTTAAATCAGTTGTTATGAACACTGCTGGGACGTAAAGGCAGTGGGCTTTGTAATGGACACATGCACCAGTTACAAAATAGTGGATTTAAACATTGTTGTTCTAGTCACACGCATTATTTTGTTAGTTAACCAGATAGTTTGGTTGTGTATGTGCTAGACAGATAGAGGGAGGTAATTCATTACAAAAACAATTAAATTACCAGATGTACTGTATCAATCAACAGAAAATCCGACTGAATTTCTGTAATTATTAATCATTTACATTATCAAAGAAATTCCAAATATTTCTTGAATACAGCTTTTTAAACATTTAAAAAAATGTTGGGCTCTGGTAACTTGTGATCGCCATTGGTCATCAGTGATAGATAGGTAGATTATTTCTTTGTTGTAACAATGCTTCTTGGCAATACATCTTATACCATTGGAAAGCCTGATTATTTCCCTTTTAAATGGTGCCACGTTTGAAACATGCATTTGTGTGATGAGCAGCAGAGCTGAGTATGTGGGTTGCGCCCATGAAAAATTTGCCAAATCTTCTCTGACAATGCCAAACAGCTTTTCTTATTTACTCTTGTTTGGTGTTGATTGGGTGATTGAAGTCTGAAGTACCAACACATATTGGCAATTTCACAATTTATTCATTTAACAAACAGGAGCGTCAGTAGTGTGTGGAAGAGCCATACACAGCCACAACAGCCTGGCACTTCCTCCTCATGCTGGTCACCAGCCTGGTCACACACTGCTGTGGGATGGCTTCCCATTCTTCAACCAGTATTTGTCGCAAGTCAGCCAACGTGGTTGTGTTGGTCACTCTGGCACGAACACCACGCCCAAGCGGATGCCACAAGTGTTCAATGGGGTTGATGTCAGTACTGCTGGCAAGCCATTCTATCCTCTCCACTCCCACATTCTGGAGGTAGTCTCTGGTAAACCCCGCCCTGTGGGGATGAGCGTTGTCATCTTGGAGGATAGAGGACTGAGTTTGGTTCCAGACTGTGGAGATATGGGATTGCCACTAGTTGCAGAATTTCATCTCGATACCTCTCTGCATTCAACGTTTTATCATGACTATGTAAACGTACACGCCACTTTCCTAAAGACAAGTGGCATGTTATCTGTACGCATTTTGAGCTATCCGCATGTAGGTCTACTGCTGTACACAGTGGACGACAGTCTGCAACATCACAGCGTAAACATACACACCACGTGGCACTTTCTAAAGCTAGGTGGCGTGTTATCGCGAGGCAACGTGTTATTGCGAGGCTACGGGTTTAGGAAAAGAAGGAACTGAGAAACGGTTGGGATTTGGAAAAGAAGAATGGGGTTGGTTTTAGGAAAACAACAAACGTGGAAAAGAAACATCACACGCGCGACACAAAGTAACACACAGGACGTGATCCCCGCTCTCTTGGGTGAAAGTCCTGTGTCTTACCCATCCTACACCCCGGCCAACCTCGCCCTTTCATACTACTCGCTACAGTGTCAACACACAATCGCAATGTAAGTCAATAGAGGCCAAACGGCATTGATAAACACGCTAAAGAACGAGTATGCGTCTTGATAACACGGCAATAATGGCATACAAATTGGCGTGTCATACATACGCCACTTCATGAGATCAGTCTGCTGCATTGAGATCCAATGATGACAAGCCTCGTTTTTCCAGTTAGAGAGATGCCGCCCCACACCATCACACTCCCTCCACCAAAGAATGTTACTCTATCAGTGCAGCAATCAGCAAAGCGTTCTCCAAGTGCCGTAGGCTAGAGCTGGGCGATTTTTTTTTTTTTATAAAAAACTTGATTTTCGATTTGATTTTCCCCCCCCTTCCATTTAAAACAAAATAACTGCAAACTGTAAATATATTTTAAAAATATATATTTATTGTATTTAATTAAAGTGCATCAACATAAACAAAATTGCAAAGGCAAACCATTCTCTAAGTTAAAAGTCACTGTGCAGTGTGCAACAAAGATTGTTAAACATCCAAATTATTTATACTGTATTTGGATAAAAAAAAAAATCAAAAAAATTGATTTTTTGAAAATATGAATCGATTTGACCTACCAACTCGATTTTTAAATCAAATCGATTTTTTTCCCAGCCCTACCGTAAGCAGAATCTGGATTTATCGCTGAACATAATGTTCCTCCATAATGTTCCTCCATAATGTTCAGATTCTTGGGCACGTGTTGCCGACACTAGCGCAAACGGGCCTGGCGGTGAAGGTAAGTCATGGCAGTCCTCCTGGCAGCCCTATGAGACCAGAGATTGGCTGCGTGCAGTCTGTTCCGAATTGTCTGTGCAGAGAGCCGTCGGCCAAATAATCCTGCAAACCTTGACTGCAAATCTGTAGAAGACTGCCTACGGTTCCTAAGTGCTGACAGGATGAGGAAATGGTCTTTTTGGGGTGCCGTCTTGTTGGGACGATTTGGCAAATGCATGTTCCTTACAAATTTGACACCACTTAAAAGGGAAATAATCAAGCTTTCCAATGGTGTAAGATTTATTGGCAAGAATCATTGTTAGAAGATATACAAAGAAATAATCTACCAAACACAAATTTCCTTACTTTATTTGTGTGGGGTTTATTTAATTTTACACTAAATATTTACATTGATGAATATAATTAGATAATAATTGAGTGAAAACTGTTAGTTGCACTCATTGAAGTAATTATGGCAAGTGTTTAGAAATAGAAATCCTATTAGGCAGTGTGTTGGTTCAACACATAGTAGTTGGTTGTAGGTTATAGTAATAGTTTTTTGTAACTGTGGAATCGGTAAATATGAACTTCAGTCAAAGTGGGTCAGTGATGATGCAGCTCTGGCCTGTCCTGGTCTGACCAGTCTTCCGGACAGTCACGCGAAAAACGGATGAGTGTGTGTGATTGAGTTGATCCCCCTCTCTATTCTCCATTGTTCTTTGTAGTGCTTGCTGACAGAGAACTGGACAAAGTGACAAAAATAGTCCCACTCAGAGGGTCAGAAGTGTCATACTATTCAGTGGCTGCTGTTTGTCCTCTAGAGGGCATCCTGTAGCTTTGGAGCATGCAGAGTGTCCTAACCAGGCTATGGTCCTGCCTGAAGACAGAGATGGTGAAGGCATATTAACAGAACACACTCAATGAAAGCAGAAGGTCTTGAGCAATACAAGAGACCCTACCAACATCGAGATCAAATTCCATACAATAGCTAATTAACTACAGAATAAGACTACAGAATAATAAATACATTATTTAAATATGACTAAAGACAAATAAAAAGTAGCACCTTCTGCAAAAGAGTCAACATGTGCTGCTTTTTCCCAGTCTGACATGAATATCAATCAATCAAAATGTATTTATAAAGCACTTTAAAAAGCAACCAACGTTGCACAAGGTGCTGTACAAAACAAAGTAGAAATAATTTAAAACATTTACAACATTTAACATTTAAAACATGAAACAGTATCACAGTAAAAAATGTTGCAAAAATGTCAGCCTCAGCTGGGAAAAGCCAAGGAAAAAAGGTGGGTTTTAAGAAGAGATTTTAAATTGGACCGTGAAGAAGCCTGTCTAATAGGCAGAGGTAGGTCATTCCATATTTTTGGAGCTGCCACAGCAAAGGCACGATCCCCTTTTAAGTTTCCGCTTCGTTTTGGGGACACTCAGGCACAGTTGTTCAGCTGAGGCAACTCGGACAAGTAGGATGGGGCAAGACCATTTAAGGATTTAAACTAGGGCTGTCAACATTAACGCGTTAATCGCGACGCGATTAAGGACCGAGCATAAGGCGTTCATTTTTTTTTTTATCGCATGCCGCCATTTATTAATTTCTTTTACACGTCACTCAGCTTTGTGTTGTGCCTAACAGGCTACTATTTTGACCCTTTGCCGCACCTTTACTTATCATCAAGCTGCCATACTTCCTCGTAACACATCCTCCTGCTGCTGGCTGCAGGCGTGATGGAGAAATGCAGCAGCAACACAATTCTGAATGGCGCTTTTTATTTTCCAAAACTCTCGGACGGCTCGTAGACAAGTCGAAAGCCATATGCACATTGTGTTACAATATCACCAAAGCACGTTAAGCTTGAGCTACCACCTGCGAGCTAAGCATAGTACAGTTAACGTGACTCAGGTTGATGCTAGTGGGCTCAGACACTGACAGCAGGTAACGTTAGCCTACCTTTAGCTAGCAGCTGGATTAAACACTGTTAAAATGCTGACAGCTAACGTTAAACAGTGTAAAGTGTGACTGTATTTCCCTGTAGAGGATTCCAACAGCGGGACGTAACAGTCTGCTCTGCAGCACAGCAGCTGCCGTTGTCTGATTAAACAACACAGACGATGCGTTCACTTAAAACATGTAGCCTCGTGGTGCATTCACAGTAATTGTAAAATACCCTTTTCCCATCTGGTGGTTGTTTTTGTCGTTCAACAGCAATTTTCTGGTGAAATAAGTTATTGTTATAGTTATTACATTATTATTAAATTTTTCATTTTGACCATGGCCTTAACAATAAACAAGTAGCAGTTGTTTAGTACCCTTCTTTTTTTCTTTTTTCTTCTTTTGTTTACAGTAAATAATAAACAAATACAAATCTTAAAGTCAAGTTCATAAAAAATTGCTTAACATTGTTAAAAACAGCTCTGAAATGCAAAATAATAGAATTTTAATCATGTGATAAAATATGAAATTAATCGCAATTTAAAAAAAAATTAATCGTTTGACAGACCTAATTTAAACACAAGTAAATAAATTTTAAAATGGATCCTAAAATATACGGGCAGCCAGTGGAGTGAAGCTAATACGTAAAAATATTTACGTGCTCCAGTTAAAAGACGCACCGCATTCGTTGTGAACCATCTGGAGACGAGCAACTGATGCGGCACTGATGCCTACATATAGGGCGTTACAGTAATCCAACTGAGTGGTCACAAAGGCGTGTATTACTGTCTCAAAGTGCTGCCTAGTAAGAATCGGCTTTATCTTGTCTAACTGCCGTAATTGGAAAAAGCCTGCTTTTATCACTGCCCCAATCTGTTTGTCAAGCTTAAAGGAACACGCCGACTTATTGGGAATTTAGCTTATTCACTGTAACAGAGTTAGACAAGTCGATACATACCCTTCTCATCTCTGTGCGTGCTATAATGCTGTCTGACGGCTCCAGTGGCATCAGGCCAGCACAGAACATGCAGGTAAATGGTTCCAGCAATCCTACTGCTCCGAATAAGTGACAAAATAACGCCAACATGTTCCTATTTACATGTTGTGATTTGTACAGTCACAGCGTGTACAAAAAACAACGTAACATGAGACACAGCCACCTTCTATCCCTAAACAAACCAGGAACTATATTCTTAGGCGGAAGAATATACCGTATTTTTCAGACTATAAGTCGCTCCGGAGTATAAGTTGCATCAGTCAAAAAATGCGTCATGAAGAGGAAAAAAACATATATAAGTCGCACCGGACTATAAGTCGCATTTCTTTAGAATATAAATACAAGAGTTATTCAACTACACAATAGCACACAGAACAATACGCTGAATACGGTAGGTGTCCGGTATGTTAACGTAACACATTAACAGTTATTGAACTATACAATAGCACACAGAACAACTAGCTACCAGGGCGTGGAGCATGGATGTATTAAAAGGCGTGGAGACGTAACTGCACCGTGAACGAGCCCCTCCCGACTCGTTCCTCCAGCTCTGGCCGTCTTGCTTTCAGCCCACGATTAGCCGATTAGCTTTCTTTGTTTTCTTCATTGCAGTAAGAGTCACCTTTTCGCCAGTCTCCCTCATAAGTTTCTCCCTCATTTCAAACTCTCTTTCTGCTGCTTGATTACTGTTTTCGGCTGCATATTTTACTACCTGCAGTTTTTTATCTCTTTTCTTTCTCAGTTGTCTTTAGGAGGAGCGTTCTAGTTGTCACAAGCCTAGAGCGCCCTCTCGCGGCTGTAGACGGTAATGTTTTCAGTATGAATTAACATTTAAAAACAAGTTAAATTATATATATTTAGATATATATGTCGCACCTGACTATAAGTCACAGGACCAGCCAAAGTAGGAAAAAAAGTACGTCTTATAGTCTGGAAAATACGGTAGTACTTTGGCGGAGTGATATGCTTGCAGCAAGCCGGTCTGAGAATATAGTTCCCGGCTTGTTAACGGTTAGAAGATGGCTGTGTCTCATGTTACGTTGTTTTGTGTACACGCTGTGACTCTACAAATCACAACATGTAAATAGGAACATGTTGGCGTTATTTTGTCACTTTTGTCACAATTTGGAGCAGTAGGATTACTGGAACCATTCACCTGCAGGATCTGTGCTGGGCTAAGCTCACGCTGGAGCCGTCAGACAGCGTTACAGCACGCACGGAGATGAGAAGGGTATGTATGGACTTGTCTAACTCTGGGGGTTACGGTGAATAAGCTAAAGTCCCAATAAGTCGGCGTGTTCCTTTAATATCTGAGTCAATTTTAACCCCTACATTGCTAACGGTTGGCTTGACATATTGAGCCAAGGGACCTAGGTCGACAAAAGTCACTGTCGATTTCAAATAGTGTGGATTTTTTGTCCATTCAAACTTTACTAATCAGTTCAGAACCATGTAATGTTAATGGCTTATCCCGTTTGGCATTCAGTTAGTGGATTCAATGGATAGCATGCCGTGGTGTGCATACCATATGTAATGCCAGGACAACATAGCTTTAATACAGATTACCCTCTCTTTGGTTTTAAAAACTTTAAAATCTCTGGATGTTAGCATCGTCACTGCTGCTGTCTGTGTGAATATCTGTCCCAGCCTATGGTCCCAGCACATACACGCATGCCGGCCTTTGTGTTTCTGGACTTGGGTTATATTACACAGAGTGCATCCTGTCGCATGTTCAGACCAGAGGTCAGTGCAAGCTGCATACTTTCACTTACACATGCACACTTTCATATTGGGTCTCTCACATGAAGTAAAGCTCAGGGGTTGTATTGGGTTGTGTTATTTGTGGATATTTGGGATAATACTGGCCTGCATCCTCTTATTGTTTTACGGTGAGATCAGGGTTCTGTATGTTTTCCTAGTGAAGGAGCAGCAGCTCAGCATTAATGGAGCAGACATTTGAGCTCTGCCTGCCTCATGAAAGCACATCACAAAAGATATTTTTCAGATTTTGTTGTCAGACTGTCATGCTGTTTGTGTTTAGGAATTCTCAGTTTGTGTTAATCGGTCTGTTCTGTATGTAAAAGGTGCTTGCTTGCTTGCCCATTCGCTTGAGTCCTGATAACTTTAAACACAAATAAATACACACAGTTCACAAAAAGACTCATATCTGTTTAGGAAATGGCAACAAATCTGCTCTGTAAACATCTTTTGGGCTATGTTCCTGAGAGTATCTCCAGTGCTAGCGAGAAGGATAGACAAAACATTGGTTGTTTTATATACTTTGCTTCCCAATCATAATTCTTTGTTTGTGCCTTTTGAGGAAAATCTGTAATGTCAGTTCAGTGGCTGTAGAAGCAGAAAGATTGTAAGGCTGTGTTTCATATTAAGTTTATAAATGGTAGGTGTATTGGACTCAAAATGTAGGCCTCCATAGGCTCCATCCAACTTAATCGCTCTCTCTTATTTGCCCTCCCTTGCACCGTCCCTCCCTCCAAGTTAATGGGGTTGTGTGGCTTGGCAAGATTGCTCTTTTTAGGAGTTGTGTTGAATATGGAGGAGACTGAGATACACACACACTGACATGCACGTACAGACTGGTCTTGTTAGCTACCCTCACATTCTCTGGCAAAGCCAGTTTGTTCCAGTTTCATAATGAGGAGATGGGGACTTTTGAAGCTATGCCACCAATACACCACAGAGGATAGTGGAACACACAAACATACAAACACAGATCTGGTATTGATTTTCTTTTCTCATATATGGAAGGAAAATGCCACTTCTATTATGAATGTGCAGCCCATTAAAATCTTATTTAACAAATTCTAAAAACAAAACAACATTGTAGTGAACATGGTTTTGTTTTTACCATGCCGCATGAGTTACAGCTTTTTAGATTTCCTCAAGCTTGACCATTCAGAAGAATATAAGGAGACCTTCAGTGCTTCACACCATTACTTTAATGTACAATACCAAAGCTTTGTTGAGTGGAGGTGCACTAAATCCATGAAACAAGGATCAGAAAATCACAAGATTGTAGTAAACATTCAGATAACCAGACAGTATTGAAGCTCTCAACAAACAACATTGCATTGGTTGCTGAAGGGTAGCAGGGATTTCAATAAAGAATCAATAGTGCTGCATCATCATTCTCTACTGTAGCATCATCACTCTACTGACACTTTTGTTATTACACTGTAATGAACTCACAGGGAAATCGTGAATTGGCACTGTCCAGCAAATGACCTGATAACATTCAGGCCCTAACTGTCCTTCAGTCCATTATCTTCTCTTGCCATTCATTTCAACTCTTTTTTTTTTTCTTTTCTGTGTATAGCTCCCTCTTAATCTGTGGCCCTTTACATTCTGTATTTTGCATTTTGTTTCTTGGTTCACTTTCGGTAACCAGTTTGCACCCATTGCCGTCCCTAGCCACCCCTTTGTCCTTTGCTCTATTCATCTTCAGGTTTCTTTGTGTTTTGTAGTGCTCTAGGTACCTGCCTACAATTATTCTATCCCTCTCTCCTCTTCTTTTCCTACTCCCCTCCCTTTCTCTCTCTCTCTCTCTCTCTCTCTCTCTCTCTCTCTCTCTCTCTCTCTCTCTCTCTCTCTCTCTCTCTCCCTCCCTCTCTCCCCTCCCCCTCCTCTCCCTCTCTCTGTCTCTTCATTTGAAAGAGCTGGCTTCAGCAGTCTGCCTGAAACAGACGACGCATGCCCACTCATACGTTGGCTTCTGTGGCCCCCGTCCACGCTAATCACAGGGTCTGTCTGTCTGTTTGTGTGTGTGTGTGTGTGTTCCTGGCTGCAGCACAGCAGTGAGGATATGTAGCTTCCTGTGTGCTGCTAGGCAGCCCAAGCTCATTCTGCCGCATGCCGCTTACCACCACCATTACGCAGAGGAATTCCCTGCTGTCTCTGCTACTGCTGCTCACAGAGAGTGCGAGTGTTGGCTAAAGATAGGAGAAGAGGAGAAACGAGACATGCAGCAAAGCAATACTGACAGATAGAGGACAGAGCTGGATTTCACATTGGATTTAACATGAAGATGTGTGCGGTGTTTGTTTATGAGGAAATGTGTGGGATTTATTGCTGACCTTTTGTGCTCCTGAATGAACGTGTATGTAAGAGGGTACACTGTGTTTTGTGTGTGTGTGTGTGTGAGAGAGAGAGCGAGCGTGTGAGTGAGAGAGAGAGAGCGAGCGAGCGAGTGAGTGTGAGTGAGTGAATGTGTTGGGGTGTGTGAGTGTTTCTTCCTGATGCGGTCAGAGCGGGCTAGTCGTGTTTGTATCGTGGTGCTGGAGGAGGTGGAGGAGGATGAGCCCTCCTCTTCACCAACACCTCCCCAGCCCAAATCATCTCCAGAGCGCAAATCCCATCATGCCTCTCGAAGGGCTGCCCCTCAGGAGGACAAGGTGAGATGGGGTCCTTCTGTTTGGTTCTTCATTGACTAATTTAGAGTTTCGGGTTCACTGATTCAGCAGCAGTTTTGCCATGTTTAAGGTTTATTTACAGTTTATTGTGAATGACCGCAATGTATTTCTCATACCTGGCCTGAAGTTCAAACCAGTGCTGAAGTGCATAGTTACACGTCCCATTGCATAAAAATACAATGCACTGCCAACACTTGTCATCCTGTGCTAAATATAGAACCAAATACAATCACCAATTTAGCCTGCCATGTGAGATGACTGCTGGTTTGTATAGATTATCACGAAGGCCTAAGCCTTTGTAGTCTCCAGTGTTGGCTGTATAAAGGGCAAGCCTAGCATTGAAACATGGTAGCAGAAAGTCTTTTCATCCTATGAAAGCTTTGAAGTTTACACTGAGTAGAGGGGGAAGCCAGAGAGGATATGCCTACTCTGATGACAGGGTTTGTGCTCTACGTTCTCCGATCTCTGACATAGTTTCAGTGGTCATCAGTGTAATAGGCATGATGAGACAGATGTCTGACAGCCTCACTTATTTTTAGTTGGACGAAATAAGAGAGGGATGGGGAAAACTGAGAGAGGCTGAGAGTAAGGAGCAAATACACATCATAGTACCTTTTTTGGGGGAAAAATGAAAAATGTTATCATTGAGAACCACAGTACTTAATTACTTTATATTGCAATTTCATTTTTGCAATCTATCTTGTTATATAGAAGGGCTTTGAAATTGGATGCCTCTCCAGACCTCCCCTAAATCAACATCATGTCAATTTTGTTTTTCAATAATGATGCAGCACAAAGAAAAGTGTGTACATTAGCAATGTTATGTCTGAGTTAAAATTCTAAGACTAATTATTTATCCTGCCATATTAAAACAAGGAAACAGTTTGCTATAATGATCATATAATAAAAAGTCAAGTGAAAGTACTGTTATCATAAAATAGAGTCATTTTGTTGCTCAGATCTTAGTGACAAATTTAGAATCATGATTCATGATCACAGTTACCAGCCAGTTATGGTTGTGCAATTTATTGTCCAGCAATATCTTTAATGTAACACTAACAAAGCTTGTGTGTTTTTAAGATGATGTGGGGAAAAATGCTAAATTGTAGCCCAAAATTGTTCCGTTGTAGATTAATTAGTTTCACTTAGATTTTTTACCGTTGAGGGCGGTGCGCGGTCATGGAAAGCTTGTAGTTTTGTTGTCATTACTTATAATTCCTCATGGGGGTGGCAGAAACTACGCACTAAAGCTTTAAACTGGCATTACCTTCTTTAGCCTTTTAATTTGAAGGGACTCATGCACTTTTGTTACCCACCATTACCTTGTTTATGATGACTGCTGTCAGGCACTATGCTCTCATGCTTGTGCTTACTTTCATGCACACATCAGACACATCAATGAAACAACAGTGAGAGTAGTATTAAAGAGGTGTGCTCAGTGTGTTTTATGTATCTCTCATTTGCAGCTTCCTCTTTCTGGGAAAGAAAATGCATTCCTTGTATTACTTGTTAAAATTGTTCCACTTGTCTTTAACACTGCTATTTACATTCTTATCAGCTGGCCTCGCACCACGTGGCAAGAGGGCACAGCTTTAACCCCTCACCGACTCAAACATTTACGTAATGGTGTGTGTGTGTTTATTTGATGTATGCTGCAGCTGCTGCAGTCATAAACAAATCGGTGATATGCAGCCATTTGTGACCTATGGCTCTCTCCCAGCTCAGGATTATAGTGTCTGTGTGTGAGACTCTCCCATTTGTAACTCTCATAACTCTCACTGATAACAGTTGTCAGAATAGAAATTGACTGCCTTGCAAATCGAGTATGTAGTAGTGTACATCAGCATTTCCTTGTCCTTTCCTTGTCTCTGTAGCCGTCTCTGTTAAGAGCCATCTTCAACGTGGACCCAGATGAAGTTCGCTCCCTCATATTCAAGAAAGAGGATGTCAACATTCAGGTAAGTCACACTCTTCTTGCTATTTCCCTTGGTTTTCTCCCTGTGTGTGTGTCTGTGTGTCTGTGTCTGTTATGATCGCACCCCTGTGTATTTGTCTTTCAAACTGTAGCTTCACATACACCATGACATATAAAAAAACACTACGGAGAGCAGCAATAAGCCAGCAGGATACAATTGATCGATTGACTGACTCAGAGTGCCTTCTGGCAGCTTCCCCGTCTCCTATAGCTGTCAATCAGGGCAGGACACATGACCTGTTCCTAACGCTTCCACTCACCTTTGGTTAAAGGACATAACCTTTACTTGATACTCCTCCTTTTTTTCTTCCATCGCTTTTGCTCTTCCTCCCTAGTCTTACTGAATATATTTCCTCAGTTTACACCACATTGTGTTTTCACACTCTTTGTTTTACCCTCTGTCCTTGTGGGTCTATAGTGCTGGCGTCATCACACTGGGCCTGAGTCTTTTGGAGTCAGCAACACTGGCCCAGGCCTATTGCTGTCACATGACATTTGTTTATAACCCCACTTTGTTGATTGCTCGCTACTACACTGAAAGAGAGAGAGGTGGGGGTGCGGTGTATTGAAGTGATAGAGCAAAGTGAAGAACACATGATAGACATTTTTCTCCTTGTGGCTCTAGTCTCATGTTTCTTGTGATCTGCAACAGTGTGAGGTCTATAGATTTTGTTTGGGGCATGTTATTTATGCCTTCACCCCATCATGATGTGTGTTTATGTGTGAGCATGTGTCTCAAGGCCTATGTTTGTGTGAAAAAGAGAAATAATACACATGCTTAAATTTGTGTTTTTCTGTGTTTCGGGATCTCCTCTCAGGACAACGAGAAGAGGACGCCTCTGCATGCTGCAGCCTACCTGGGAGACGCTGAGATCATTGAACTGCTCATTCTATCAGGTAATAAACACTACAGCCCAGCCATCAATCTGTTTAGCCATCCATTCCATTTACAGCTAATATCCATCCACCTTTTGTATCAATTCTACTTGAAAGCTTACTCATCCATCCACACTGGCTGTTAGCAACCATTCCTGTATACATCCATCCGCTCCTATTTTTCATCTGTGCATGTTATCGCTGATAAATTTGTCCAATGTTTATTAATTCCTTCGCATATTTAAACATTACTTCATAAATAATTAAACAGGTCAAACTAAATTGGAAACAAATGTATCGTCCTTTTTTCAACTTGTTTGAAGAAACACAAGATTTGAGTCATAATACCAAAAATCACGCCATGCTTTCCTAAACCTTCCAAAAACCACTGCCTGTTTTTCATTTTTCTCTTCCCCACATGTTGCTCCCTGTTCCCTCAGTATGCCTGTGTGTCAGCTCAGTGCTCTGTGGCTGTCACCCTCTCTTGGTGACTTGTTATTTATCAATCATCTGATAGGGTCTATGACGGCTTCACTTTCTGTGAAGTCAGCTGAGCACGTTAGGAGGTGGGGCCAACCCTAACACAAGTGTGTTGTGTTGTGTGTGTGTGTGTGTGTGTGTGTGTGTGTGTGTGTGTGTGTGTGTGTGTGTGTGTGTGTGTGTGTGTGTGTGTGTGTGTGTGTGTGTGTGTGTGTGTGTGTGTGTGCGCGCACGTGTGTGTGCATGTGTGTTCACTGTTTCTCAATAATGTGAAGAGCAAGCAACAGGTGCAGCTTCAGGGCTATTTTAACCCTCAAGCTGGGCCACAGAGGATCATGGGAATTTTATATCTTCTAGGCACTGTTGGCACATGGGAGGAGTTAGCCTTCAGGGCCTTTCTGTCAGAAAATGTCTATTTAAACCCAAACCATGATATTTTCGTAATCCTAAACAAGTAGTTTTGTTGCCTGAACTTAACAAGATTGCTGGCAGACCTGAAGGCAATCTTCTCCCAACAGTGCACTGTTAGCTCACAACAACTCCTTCCCATAAGGCATGGTAAAAGCCTTTTCAACTATTAGTTTATCTTTAAGATTTTTACTCTTCACACTCTTTCTATCAATTACTGTTAGACATCTTGAGCCTTTGATGTATTTTTTCAGTGATCAGACATTTTTACAGGTTTTCCACTATGTTTGTCTTTGCTGTGTCTGCCATCGTTAACTTATCTCTAACATCTCTTGCTCACTCCCCTTCTCTCATTCAAGGAGCCAGAGTTAATGCCAAAGACAACAAGTGGTTGACTCCTCTTCATCGAGCTGTCGCCTCTTGTAGTGAGGTAACACATTACACAAACACACGTGCTAATGTGTACGGTGGTGACTCCACTGTAATTATGTGCCTATGTTTGTCTCTGTCACAAGCTATGAAATGCACTGAGTCTCACAAATGGGTTGTAACTTTTTATACCTTTTGATAATCCCCTGTATGATAACCCAACTGCAACCCTACTAAGGGAGCTTCTCCACTGACAATAGCACTGCAACAAAAATGCCAACTTATTTAATTTCAGTGAAACCCCTGTGCAGAAATCACAGGTTAGTGCAGCAACACGCATACCAGAAAGGATATCTTGTAGTTACCTTACTGGCATGAGATGTAGAAAAGTATTGCTGCCGAGATGTTCACAGATGTTACCGATTTGTCCTTAAAAGGGTAAAGTGACACAACCACTGTGCAGTGTGTTGGTATGTGATAAACCTTTAAAGGTGCCCTGCCACACGTATTTCATTACTTTGTGATAATGTCTGAAGTTCTACCATGGACTCTGTAACATTTTTTTTGTGGAAAGAATGCCTTGGTTACCTTGGTATAGAAAGCCTACAGGAAGACTCAGCTCGATTTCTGCCAGTTCTCATTAATCAACAAGCTAAGCTGTTTGAATCTGATTGGCTAACAGCTAGCCAACGAGAGCCTAGCTGTCAGAATCCTTTACCCAGCCCAACTGGGCGAGCTAATGAATAGTAATGAGCTCAGGCAATATGATGTCAGACTGCCCAGCTTTTGTAATTGGCCTGATTTCTCTGCTTATTTCTTTTCAGTGGCTAGAGCTGACAGATGAGGTAGCAGTTAATTTTCACATTCACAACTTAACACAAACACATATAGACCTAACATATTTAAAAAAATATTTTGTATGGCAGGGCACCTTTAAAATCTCTTTACCTATTTTGCTTGGTCCTGGCTGGGCAACATGCCCACACTTGCCCACGTTAACACAGCCCCTTGCGTTGTTTCTCCTTCTCAGTGCTAAAAAGCCCCCTAAGAATAGCAAATACTTTTCAAACCACCCACTCATAGCCATCTGCGCACATTGGTGTGTACTTTTTTTGTACACTGAGGCAAATTAGAAATAGAGCCTCTGTCGGCACACTCTGAACCATTCTTCCTCTCCATCCAGGATGCAGTGGCAGTGTTGCTGAAGCACAGTGCAGATGTTAACGCCCGTGACAAGAACTGGCAGACGCCGCTCCATGTTGCAGCTAGCAACAAGGCAGTACGCTGTGCTGAGGCTTTGGTCCCGCTGCTTAGCAACGTCAACGTGTCTGACCGGGCGGGACGCACTGCCATGCACCACGCTGCCTTCAGTGGACATGTAGAGGTGGGTCTCTTTTAGACACACACAAGGACACTAGCATACATGTCAGCATCTAGTTAATTTCCTTTTGTGTGATAGATGGTGAAGTTGCTGCTGTCCAGAGGAGCCAACATTAATGCATTTGACAAGAAGGACAGGAGAGCCATCCACTGGGCAGCCTACATGGGTGAGACTGTTGAGGCCCCTGTCTCTCCCTAGTTGTCACTTCCATAAATAGTACATGGCGAAATGAACATGCCTTGACTTAATTTGAATTTGATCAATATCATTTCCTCCCCTCCCTCATCTGTTTCAGGTCACCTGGAGGTGGTAAAGTTATTGGTGGCCAGTGGAGCAGAGGTTGACTGTAAGGACAAAAAAGCATATACTCCGCTCCATGCAGCCGCCTCCAGTGGCATGAGCAGCACAGTGCACTATCTGCTGAGCCTGGGGGTCCACGTCAGTACAGACACACACATTTACACATATGCACGCACTAGCAATGTCCGTGTTGTGTAAATAATGTTCCTAGATAAATCTTCAACTCTAAATATTAAAGCTGTTTTAAATCGTATCAGAATAATTTTCTCAAGTCAATAAAATGCAAAAACATTGATTTCTTCTCTCCTTGCCTAGGTCAACGAGGTGAACGGCTATGGCAACACTCCTCTCCATTTGGCCTGTTACAATGGACAGGATGTGGTGGTCAGTGAGCTCATCGAGGCAGGGGCCAACGTCAACCAGGTGTGTGTGCGTCCCCTTGTACGAAATAGCATGTGCGTGGGGAGAGTGTGTGTTTAATTGTGTTGTTTGGTACCTTGCTTTCAGGTGAATGAGAGGGGGTTTTCTGCTCTCCACTTTGCCTCGTCCTCACGACAGGGGGCACTGTGCCAGGAGCTGCTGTTGTCCCATGGAGCTCACATCAACATGCCGGTGTGTCCAAATTGCAGATACACTTTTATACAAACACGTAAATTTAGCTGAGAAATGGTATTTGAGTGTGTACATCACTTGTACACAAAGAAAAGGAGCCTGTGTCCTCAGCTTTTTATGTGTATGCTGCCCAGTATCTAGTAGAAAGTTAAAAATGACAGCGTTGTTAACACTTTGGTAGCAGTGATGGAAACTGATATTAGGTCCCCACTGCCTCAAGATGCAAGGCCATATGGAAGATGACGGTGGAGGGGGTGGCTCCCTGAGGCTGCAAGCTGCTCATGGAATATGTGTGTGGGTGTGTGCGTGTGGTCCACAAGGGGGTCTAAGATAGCTTCTGTTCATGCTAAGCTTTCTAACACTACAGCGTTAGACTCTGATGCTGAGTCAGTTTACCGCACTGGCACTTAACTATACATCTCTATGCACCGCAACACTGATATACTGTATAGAATCAGTAATCTACAGAAAATCATAATCATCGTCTTTGTCCTTCTCTGCTTGTCTCCACTATCTCTCCCTCCATCTGTCCAGAGTAAGGATGGTAAGACTCCCCTCCACATGGCAGCAACACATGGAAGGTTCTCCTGCTCTCAGGCCCTCATTCAAAATGGTGAGAGCCACAACAGTGTCTGCTTAATTCCTCAGAGTTTTAATGCAAATGCATACATATACCCTTTATGTGTGTGAAGGAGCTGAGATTGATTGTGAGGACAGGAGCCAAAACACTGCCCTTCACATCTCTGCCCGCTATGGCCATGAACTCATCATCACAGCACTCCTCAAACACAGAGCCAACACCGCCAAGTTAGTAACAACTGACATTTAACCATCAGTCTATCTTCCCACTGAATAGAATCTGCTTAAGTTATAAGTGTGTGTGTGTGTGTGTGTGTGTGTGTGTGGGGGGATGGTTTAATTTAGGATAAACCATTCTTTCAACCTCTTTTTGTTTTCTTTCTGTCATAAAAATATGCACCCATGCTCTCACACCTGACCCTTCTGTGCCTTCTCTGCCTTAAATCTTTTTAGGAGAGGTATTCATGGGATGTTCCCTTTACACCTGGCAGCTCTCAGCGGCTTCTCAGATTGCTGCAGGAAGCTGCTGTCCTCAGGTACATTCATGCTGACACCATTCTTGTCACTGGAATCACCTAGTTGACATCCTAATTGATGCTGATCGCATTTTTTTGCAGGGTTTGACATAGACACCCCTGATGACTTTGGAAGGACCTGTCTACATGCTGCTGCAGCTGGAGGGTGAGTCATCGTTCCTGCTCACTGCCTTATTATTGTTAAATTTCTGAGCCTTTTTTTTATGCTTTTCTTTGTTACAGCGTTCATCCTTTGTTTTGTTTTTTTCTTTTTCATCTCCCACATGTACTGAAATATTATCCGTGCACTTGATTACAATAGATTGGTATGTCAACAAAACATCCCTGTTAAAGCTGTCTCTCTTACCAGGAACCTGGAGTGTCTGAATCTGCTGTTAAACATAGGAGCGGACTTTAACAGGAAAGACAACTTTGGAAGGTGGGCCAAGCATGTGGTTTAATCCTAGGAATGTTAGACATATAAATATAATACGGTTTGAGACTTTTGACCACATTTTGCGGAGTAGAGGAATAAGTAAGTCCTCACCGGCATAAATTATAGCTGATGTTGACTCTCTGACCATCCCAGGACTCCACTACACTATGCATCAGCTAACTGTAACTACCAGTGTGTGTTTGCCTTGGTGGGCTCTGGGGCAAGCATCAATGAGCTGGACCAGAGAGGCTGCAGTCCCCTGCACTACGCTGCTGCATCCGACACTGATGGAAAGTAAGTTCTACTCTGTGTTTAATTGATACAGTCTGTAGTTAAGTATCAAAGTCAGACGAAGGCTTTCTTTGTCAGGTGTGTGGAGTACCTGTTGAGGAACGATGCAGATCCAGGAGTTAGAGACACACAGGGTTATAGTGCAGTGCACTATGCCTCATCTTACGGACGCACACTCTGCCTGGAACTGGTATGTACAGCTACCACACAGAGTGACAATTTTGTGCATGTCCTACAGACAGTCAGAACATCTGATCACTTCCATGTGCTAAAAGGTTTTAGAACTGTAGAGAAAACTACAGCACACAAGTCTCTGTCTGTTTCTTTCAGATGGCAAGTGAGACACCTCTTGATGTGGTAAGAAAGAAATGTCATCCACTGTAACACAATGAGCCCTTACGTTGATTCATTATTTGTAATTGGCTCCCTCTGTTGGGCAGATTGGGAACATAATGGTTAGATAATCTGAAGCAGAAGAAACTACTGTGAAACATCTTCTGTCTTGTAATTGATTGGATAACAATTGGTGGGTCAATATAAGCATTTTGCAAAAAAAAACGGTTTTAACATAAAACTCCTCTTGGTACCCCTAACCTCTCTTTCAATTCATTTGGACCATATGGAGCCGTGTGACCATGTCATGTCATATAACCATGACATTTCTGTGCAACTTTAATGAGGCAGTGACTTGCCATTTGTGCCAAACCTGGATCTGAAATTAATAATATGGGTACCATCTCTCTGTTTCAGTTAATGGAGACATCAGGAACCGGCATCCTGGGTGACTCAGAGAGCCAGGCCCCCGTCAGTCCACTCCACCTGGCAGTGAGTTCAAGGATTTGTCAGTTTGTCTTTATTTGTCTCTCTCACACACAGGATTTCTCTGTGTCTGCCCTATCTATTACCATTAGACATACAAGAAGTATGTGTCTTCCGTTGATTTAGGCCTACCATGGACACTGTGGCGCTTTAGAGGTTCTCTTATCGTCCATGCTGGAAGTGGATGTTTGCAGCCCAGAGGGCCGGACGCCCCTCAGCCTGGCCTGCTCCAAGGGTCACCAAGAGTGTGTCTCCCTGCTGCTGCACCATGGCTCCTCACCCATGACCTGTGACTACACACACAAAAAGACAGCCATACATGCTGCAGGTATACAGGCATACAAGCAGTTACATACTCAGGCACATACAACCACAGAAATCTGTTTGGATGCAGCACCTTCGCATCACATGAATGAGGTTTATTCTCTGCCTTTTAAAATGGCAAACATGTTGTTTGTTTAGAAAAGTCATGTGTGTGTGTGTGTGTGTGTGTGTGTGTGTGTGTGTGTGTGTGTGTGTGTGTGTGTGTGTGTGTGTGTGTGTGTGTGTGTGTGTGTGTGTGTGTGTGTGTGTGTGTGTGTGTGTGTGTGTGTGTGTGTGTGTGTGTGCGCGTGCGCGTGTGTGCGCGCGCGCGCCGCAGCTATGAATGGCCACCCGGAGTGCCTGCGCCTGCTCATGAGCAACAACGACCAACACATTAATGTGGACGTACAAGACGCCAACGGACAGTGAGTGTGTATACTGTATGTCTGCATGGACAAAATGGCTTAGGCTGGAGGTTTTCACGGAGATAACTTTAACTAGTTTCATAAATAAATACAATGAACTGTCTTAAGTCATATTTCCACACTGTGTACAGGACTCCTCTGATGTTGGCAGTGCTAAATGGACACACAGAGTGTGTGTACTCTCTACTCAGTCAAGGGGCCAGTGTAGAGTATCAGGACCGCTGGGGGAGGACGGCACTACACCGAGGGGTGAGACATTCATACACACACACACACACTTTACAACTTATTTATAATTTTTTACTGACATTACAACTTTGATTAATCCTTTTCTATTATGATATATTTATTACTAATATTATTTTTCACTTTCTGATTTTTCACACAGGCGGTGACTGGCCAGGAGGAGAGTGTGGAGGCCCTCCTCCAGCGGGGGGCCAGTGTGTGTGTCAGAGACATCTGGGGCCGCTCCCCTCTTCACCTGGCATCTGCTTGCGGCCGTGTGGGTGTCCTGGGTGCCCTGCTGCAGGCCATGACCACCTCCTCACACACTCCTACACACCTCACTGACAACCAGGGCTACACACCACTGCACTGGGCCTGCTACAACGGTACTGGGACACAGCAGGACTCACTTGAGATACATGTCTGCTCTGTATGAAGCCATAGCAATGTAGTATTCTTCCCTTTGTACATCTATCCTCTCTTTGTTTTCTTAGGATATGATGCTTGTGTGGAGTTGTTGTTAGACCAGGAGGTGTTCAAGAAGATTAAGGGCAACGCTTTCAGTCCGCTGCACTGTGCTGTGTAAGCGATGTGTCTTGTCTGTACCAATGTATGTTTTTATGTAGATAGACACTGGTCTGATCTGTTCTGAGGGTATGTGACAATGTGTGTTGTGTATTTCAGTATGAGCAATAACGAGGGAGTGGCTGAGATGTTGATTGACTCCCTGGGAACGAGTATCGTCAACACCACTGACTCCAAGGGCAGGTGAGGGCTGCAAACGGACTCAAATAACATATGTGTTTATGAAAGTTGTTGAGCGTGGGCACAAGCTCTGCTGGTATGTTGTCAACTGCGTTTGTGTCAACGCAGGACCCCCCTACACGCTGCAGCTTTTTCCGACCATGTGGAGTGTGTTTCCCTTCTGCTTAGCCACGGAGCTCAGGCAAACGTGGTCGACACACACACACGCAGGACACCGCTGATGATGGCCGCTGTTAGCGGACAAACCAATACTGTGGGTCAGTACACCCACTATGTGTCATAGATACAATATTGGCCTTTGATTTCTAAACCTTTGCCATGTAACCATCTTCTTTCATGTGTTGCAGAGATGCTGGTGAGCAGTGCTAAAGCAGACTTCACACTACAGGATACAAACCGGAACACAGCATTACATCTGGCTTGCAGCAAGGTAACAACCATTAACAGAAAGAGAAATGCTTTTGTATTCACTGGACATGGTGAATTATGGATGTTAACATGTCCCTTTGGTCTCTGACCAAAGAGAAGAAAAAAAAAATAGGGGTGCACAAATCGATTTTCAATTCAAAAACGGTTCTCGATTTAAAAAACAAACGATTCACAGTATGTAAATGTAGTTACTTTTCCCATGTGATTTCAGTAGCCATACAATTTAAAAGAAACACAACAAATTAAATGTAGTTCAAAGATTATTTTTTGGGGGCCTTTTCCCTTTGATAGTGACAGGAAAGGTGGGAGAGAGATGGGGGACCGCAGGCCGGACTCCAACCCGGGCAGCTGCAAAGGACTCAGCCTATATGGGGTGAGCTAGAGGTAGCCCCAAATTAAATGTAGTTTGATATTACCTTATATGTCTTCATACAAAAATAAAAACTTTTGCAACTAAAAACTGCAAAGTGGCCAGCTTTCAAATACATTTAATTCAAGTATAAAATAAAACTGTTAAATAAAAAGAGCTTTTCGTTCAGAGTTCAGTGGGACTTTAGAGCGTTGAAAGAGTGTGTTGGTCGACTGACATGTTAGGTACTTTAAGTTGTTGTTCGTCCACGTCTTTAATGTTAATCTACCGGTGATGGCGTACCATGTGAGTTCTCAAGTTTGTGGTGTTTCCAAAATACTTAACTTTCGCTTTGCAAAGCCTGCATATAGCATGATTCCTATCAAGTTCCGTCTTCCCCTTGAGGTCATAAAAGCCCAAATGTGCCCAAACTCTCGCCTTCAATGAGGATGGAGCAGGTTGAATAATTCTTTCTGTGAGGTTTGCCATTGTTTGCGCCGACTAAACTACTTCTGCTGCACTCGTTCTTCTTTTGATTATGACAAGAGTGCCCAGGCGTCATTGTGAATTTGACGCAGTGCCATCTATGGGAATGGCGAGCTAAACTAATTTCAGGACTATAGTATACACGCCATCACAAAACAAAAAAAAGAAAATAAATATGAATCGATTTTTGGAATTCTATGAATCGATTTTGAATCGGCAGAGCTTGAATTGCAATACGAATGTGAATTGATTTTACCCCTAAAAAAATGACTACAATGAATTTATTTAAGGCTTTCCACACAATGTTTTTTCTACTACATGTTGGAAAAAATAAGTAAGTCCTATGGGTTCACATGTTAGAAATATACAAATGAGTAAATAAAACATTAGGGACTTTTTATAAATATTAATGAGTCAAAGGACTTTTTCATATTGTGCAAGACCTCTATAATTATACTTATTTTCAATTTCCCCTGTTAATCACTTTGTTGCTCTCTGTTCCTCTCAGGGTCATGAGACGGGTGCCTTGTTGATTCTGGAGAAGCTCAGCGACAAGAACCTCATCAACTGCACCAATACTTCTCTGCAGACGTATGTAGTATTCCCAGGGTGCAGGCAGACACTCAGCTGTGCGGTGGGGTAATGTACTAAATTCAGACTTACTTTAACATCTCCCTACACCTTCTTTCAGGCCCCTGCATGTGGCAGCCAGGAAGGGATTAACAGTGGTGGTCCAGGAGCTGCTGGGGAAAGGAGCCAGTGTGTTGGCAGTGGACGAAAACGGTCGGCTTTCATCTTACTGCTGTAGCGTACACCTCACTATTCACACATACTTCTCAAGTCTAATGTGAACTTTTTGTTTTACTCTGTCACTCATCTCTTATACGTAGGTTACACTCCAGCTCTGGCCTGCGCTCCCAACCGTGATGTGGCCGACTGTCTGGCACTCATCCTCAACTCCATGATGCCCACCTCCCCTATGGTCACCATAGCAGCTTTGCCTGCACATTCTCTTACTCAGACAGTGATCAACCACCACCCGACCAAAAACCATGTCTCCAAAGGTGTGGCCTTTGACACCCCTCCCCCTCTGAGGCCTGACCACGCCTCCTACTGCAGACCGGAGCGCCCACTGTCCTCCATCACTGGGGACGATGAACTGAATGACTCAGATTCAGAGACGTACTGAGAACATACCTGCTATTGAACAGAGCCCCACAATACTGGCAGGCTAGCCAGCCACTCAGGAGCCTTAATAGATCACTGACAAGGAACTAAAAGAGGGAGAAAATAGAGCCAGCGTGCAGATCATTTTTAGGCACGCTTCTTTAAATCTTAAAATAACCCTTGTTGTAAACCATGTTTGTTTCCTATGGTGCATACCCATGGGGTGTAAAATAACATACTAAAAATATAGAATAAGGTGAATACACACTACATTTCTCTCAGACACCATCACTGTATGGTCAGTAACATGGCCATTGTCTTTTTAAATTTAAAGCAATGTTATTTTTCTCTTGTTCTGTGCTGATACTTTCTGAAGTGGTTTTAAGAATTTTCACAATTTTTCCTTCAACTATAACTAGAAGAGTATCTACTGGAGAAAAGAGGACTGCTTTTTTTGGCACGAATGTCTAAAGAAAAAACAGAGGGACAATCACATGGGACCAGGAGATTGATTATCGTTTTCCCGACTGTACTTTTGAGTTTTTATTCAGAGTTCTACGAGCTTTGAAGGCAGACACTGATGGCTGTCACTCACGCACGTTGGTAAAGCTGCGTCATTGTTATTGAACCACTTTTAAATTCCTTGGAGAGGAAGTCATTATTGAATCCTATGAATTTATTCCAAGTGGACTGAATCATTGGAAGCTGTTTAGTACAACAGGTGGATGTAAGACCCATTTACTGTATGACTGGTCCAGTCACTTGATTGATGACCCGAATGAGCAGCTCAACTTTTAACTTGCAATGCTGTAACCACTCAATGTCTGTGTACTGCTGGAGGTGTGTGTGTGTGTGTGTGTGTGTGTGTGTGTGTGTGTGTGTGTGTGTGTGTGTGTGTGTGTGTGTGTGTGTGTGTGTGTGTGTGTGTGTGTGTGTGTGTGTGTGTGTGTGTGTGTGTGTGTGTGTGTGTGTGTGTGTGTGTGTGTGTGTGTGTGTGTGTGTGTGTGTGTGTGTGTGTGTGTGTGTGTGACATTAATTAATATTGCCTTTTAAGGAACAAGCTAGTTTCAGGCAGAGGATGTACGCTACTGGTTCAATGTTTGTACGGATTAAGTAATGAACGAATAAAGAGAGTTGTTTTTGATTAATTGCAGTTTGTGTATTAAAGAAGACTAAAGTCAGGGCTTTATGATGTTAAGAGGCAGGCTAGCCCATTTTAATATGGCTCCAGAACATTTTGTTTTTAAAATGTATTTAAAAATGTTCTCCTGACAAACTTAACTATTTCAAAGCAGTTCATTCATTGTCAAATGAAAAAAAAGAAAGAAAAGAAGACAAATGTGTAACAACATACCCACTCTTGGTCAGAACATTCGTTGTTATTCAGTTTTAAAAACTTATTTGATATTTTTCCACTAATACACCTATCTATTTCAAAGCAGTTCATTCATTGTCCAGGTGATACATTCGTCCGTACAGACAGGCAGTGACCAGGCCACCAGTCATGTTTGAGTGTTTCATGGTCACTCTGCCATCTGCAGCTGTTTCCAGATGCTCTGGCTGCTCCAGGACCATCTTGCTAGCCAAAACTGATGTGTACACATATCTGGTCCCAAACTTCCCCTCCAACAGGAAGTCCATTTTAGACTCAGCCTCTTCCACTTCCTGTCCACAGGAACTGGTGTCCAACCCTGCACAGCGGACTAGTGCACACACCTGCAAAAGAGATATGATAAATGTGAAAAGAGTCTAGTTAGGCAGTTTTAAAATATCAATTATTCTCAATCATACCTGCAGGGCCATGCGTGAATACATAGTGTGTGTTCCAGCAAATGCCCCCAATGCGTAGAGCTCTTTACTGTCACCCTGTGGTAACTGCCGGTACTGCAGGTGACAGCAAAAGGTGCCATTACACACATTCACTTTGCCCTCTGTCTCGTTCAAGAGGACAAATGTAAATGGGTCAAAAATCATGGATGAGATGAAGGTGGCAGAGGAGGGAGGAACTGATGAAGCATTTTCAGGAGGGGGAGAATCAGAACAGCTCTCTTGGTGACAGAATCCAGAGTCTGTAGCAGTAGATGATGTGGACTCACTCCTAACTACCCCCTCCTTTGTGGTTACATTCTTCCGCACCCACAGTGGGTCTAAGACTGGCACCCTGGCCACCAGCAGCCTGCCCTCCTCTGGGTCTCCTTTCTGGGCGTAGTGGTAGGTGGCAGAAAAAGGGGTGTAGATACCACTTCCTCTCATCTTCAGTTGGTCATAACGAATGTTGGCCGCTAGCAGGGTGACATTGGCACCTAAGCTGAATGCCTGCTGGACCTGGACCGCGTCCATTAGGGGGGGATGGTTTATCCAGGCTGTTGGGTAGACCAGCTGACGCACACCCTAAAATGGGTGCAAGAAGAGAAGGATGTTAGGAAAAGCGAAGAACAAACAGAAATGTAGAGTTGGGTACAACATTTGAGTGGCTGTTTTTCTACCTTCTCCACCAGGGCAACTGTGGGCTTGTGGAACAAGATGTCAAAGCAGATCATGAGGCCAAACCTTCCAGCAAAAGGTGTATCGAACGTTATGATCTCAGGTTGCGGCGGCGTGTCAAAGTGTGGCTCAAAGAGGAAAAGGTTATGTTTATGGTAGCGAGCCACCAGCAGGCCATCTGAACTGTATGAAAGAAGGTTATGTAAACAGAACACTAGGAAATGATTTATTGATGCACTTGCTTGACTTCAGCTAAACTTCTTTTTTAAAGGTCTACACTGCACCCTTAGTGCTGACTTGGGTTGAACACTTAGGGGACTGATGACGCTTATTCATGAAAATACTCGAGTTTGAGCTGTTTTGGTAGTTATCATTATAAAAGGTTATTTTTAACATGTAAATAACACTTCTCTGGTGTGCCTTAGTACTATACTGCAGTTTCTAACTAAAGTGATGTTGCCACATTTATTGTCAGTGCTTCATGACACAGGGGATAGCTCTGTGATTAAAAGGGGGGGAAAGTGGAGATTATAATAAGTCATGATTGTCACAGCTTTTAATGCACCCACCTATTATAATGCATTCTTTCTAATCCCACCACATACCTTGGTGCACCACATGGAGGGTGCCTAGCCACGAGGTGTGTTAGTAATACCTAGCTTAGACGTTACTACTTAATTATCATAACACCTAAAACCTTTGTCCCCCATATTCTGGTGCCATTTACTGCACCTGAAAACCACGTTGGTGTTAAACAGCCAGCGTCCATCAGAGGGACAGGAGGAGGTGGGGTCAGTCTTCAGGGGGCAGGGCTGCAGGTCAGCCATGTTGGCCACCAGGTAGAGCTTGTTACGACGGGCCATACAGCTCAGACGCTGGAGAACCTGTAAAACACAACCACACTCAAATGTGATTTATATTCACAGACTGGTGCTGCATTAGTGAAGGCTCTGGGCAGCCTAGTGGTGTCTCTATGTCCGTGTATCCTGTCAGCATGGTCGTTCAATGACAACATCAATTCAAAAAGTATGTTTGTGTACCTCAGTGTTGTTGTATTTGCCCGGCTCTGTGCAGGGGTTCCAGCTCTCCTGCTGGGGATCAGGAATGGTTTCTAGGTAGCCAGAGATGGAAGAACGGCTGAAGTTAAAACCATGAAGACCATCTTCTGGAAACACCAGGATCTGGGCACCCTGACCAAGGGAAGATGAGAGTAGAGTAGAGATGAGACAAGCTTCATTACTATTCTGCAGCTATGAACTGTGTGGCAATAACTGTGCTTCTTTGTGTAAATATACAGAGAAATACATCCATTTGTGCTTGAGGCCTTCATCACCAATGACTGTTTCTGTTATGTTTTACACATGACAAATAAAGAACCTTGAGTTCCTGATGACTGAGTTTACTTGGGAACACTAACTCGTTTGCAATAATATATGCTCAAACCTACCCTGCTATCACAAGTTTAAAGGAACACGCCGACTCATTGGGAATTTATCTTATTCACCGTAACCCCCAGAGTTAGACAAGTCGAAACATACCCTTCTCATCTCCATGCGTGCTGTAACGGTGTCTGATGGCTCCAGTGGCATCAGGCCAGCACAGAACATGCAGGTGACTGGTTCCAGCAATCCTACTGCTCCGAATAAGTGACAAAATAACGCCAACATGTTCCTATTTACATGTTGTGATTTATAGAGTCACAGCGTGTACAAAAAACAACGTAACATGAGACACAGCCGTCTTCTAACTGTAAACAAACCGGGAACTATATTCTCAGGTGGAAGAATATAGTACTTGGGCGGAGTGATATGCTCACAGCAAGCCTGTCTGAGAATATAGTTCCCGGTTTGTTTACTGTTAGAAGATGGCTGTGTCTCATGTTACGTTGTTTTGTGTACACGCTGTGACTATACAAATCACAACATGTAAATAGGAACATGTTGGCGTTATTTTGTCACTTTTGTCACAATTTGGAGCAGTAGGCTAGTTGGAACCAGTTACCTGCAGGATCTGTGCTGGGCTAAGCTAATGCTGGAACCGTCAGACAGCATTACAGCACGCACGGAGATGAGAAGGGTATGTATCGACTTGTCTTACTCTGGGGGTTACGGTGAATAAGCTAAATTCCCAATAAGTCGGCGTGTTCCTTTAAGGAATGGCCATTTTATTTATACAGTATTATCCTGACTGTGCTTTTCTGTAACCTATGTCACTGCTCAAACAGAAACTGATTCTTAAATATAGTGGTCTCTGGTTATGATCTAAGCTTAGTTAACTGTTAAATATTCTGCAAATTATAGCGAGTGAAAACTGCAGTGACATCTGAGACTTTACTTAAGGGGTCCAAAGACCAATAGGCTACAGTGGAAAGTTTGAGTGGAAAATTAACAAAAATCGTGATATGCAGAACAAAGTCTCTAATACTGTAACGGTTTTGACTGTCACTTTCAGTGAAGTGAGGAATAAGCAAAAAAAAAAATGTATTTGGCTGAAAAACTAAACATTTATAACTGTCTCCTGACCTGACCATACCTGCTGAGCAGCCTGGGCAGCCTGCTCCTCATAGATATCCAGGTTTTTCTGCATGTGCTGCAGGGCATCGAGGCGAGACAGGGGGACATCAGGCTTCGATTTCAGGATTAAGTTGTGCTCATATACAGCAGCAACATACCAGGAGTCCATGACAGGCTCTGTCTGAACAACGGCCGAAATTAAAGAAAAACTGACAACAACGATCAAAAACATTGTTCCAGTCTTCATTGACAGACATTAATGTTGCAATCAGTTAACGCAACATGCTACTTTTATGGTTACCATAGCGTCTCAGGGGTCCAAAGTCCTACTAGAGGCCTAGGTAAACCGATTTAGAAGTGATAAGAAGCTCCCCTTGCAAAATGGTGTTGTGTTTACAATGTGGGTTTGTGCAGCAGCTCCATGTCTTACATTTTCAAATACTTATTGGAAGTTACATATGTAGGTGGTTTTGTGAATCCCTGGATGACTGCCAGTGACATTATACAAAGTGTATGTCACTTAGTGTTCTACGCAGATCGAAATCTCACATGCGTGATCTCACATGTAGTCTGTTAAATACCACATGGTAGTCTACATTCGGTCTCTCAGAATCTTCTCGCTCTAAAAGGTTCTGATTGGAAGTCATCCAGGAATTCACAGAGCCATAAAACCTTGACATAGTGCAAGATGCTGTCCAGGAAAACACCACACAGACCTCTGATAGTGTGACATTCTGTCATTACCGTGTGAAGAAATAAATAAAAGTCAACATGCTAAAGGGCCTAAATTCTACAAAACAAGGACACACCAAGGCCCTGAGTAATTACTTTCTTTACATATAATAGGGATCTATCAGATATTGTCTTCAGTTTTTCTGCAGTATTCTGTGCAGATGTTAGGGGAAAGAAGTCAAGAAAGTCAAACAGCCCCTCTCAGAGTAGAAAGGAATGTGGCCATAACATGAGGGGGTTGCCACATCCTGTAGGTCAGACATATCTTGGGGTTACAGGCAAACTATATGTTTATAGGCACACTCCTCCGTCAGAGGGCGGCTGAAGAATAAATTGGACCAGGATTGCGCTGAAGCAAAGGGCCAAAGGATCCTGGCCCCAACCAACCAATGGAAGGAGGCGACACCCCGGAGTAGCGGAGTAGAACTGTCTGTACTAGGAAGTCTGGGCCATTTTGCGGAGCTTTCAGAGCGAAGCAAGATCCTGTAATCCTTTTGCTTTATTACTTACAATAAACCACCTTAAATGAGTGAAGTTGTTTGTCTTCTGTCCTAACTGACCAATTGGACCACGTCAACCGCACAGGATGTGGCCTCATTCCTGGTAGAATGACGAACTTCAAATGATGGGGCTCCAGGACCCTGTTGAAACACCCCAACTTTAGCCAGGGCTATACACAGTGCCGTCCATAGTGGGCAGGGTCCCTCCCCCAGCTCAGTGCTTACAAAGCTCCTGAGGAAAGTCTACATTTGCAGGCTCAGTGTCTTGAAATTACAGTGAAGGTAAAGGAGATGGATTTTCTCTGGCGCTAAATGCACCTTTACATCCTTGAAATTTTAAAGCCCTTATATTAGATCATCCCCATCCTCACCTGAATCCTAGGCAAACCTTAGGGGTAAGTGGAGCCCACGCCAATGCTTTAAACTGAATTTTAGCTTAGGACACAACTGATGACTATGACTAGGCCACAGGACAGAATCAGAACTTCTAGTAGATGTACAGTATTATAACAATTGCAAACAGATGAACAAGTGGCTAGCCAGTCAAGCTAATTCAACGATGTAAACTGTTCACACCAGGGGCGATTCTAGGATCAGACCTTGAGGGGGACTCAGCCCCTAATGAGAAAGTGACACGTTGCCTTGCAAAAGTGTTAACCCCTGCTGCTAAATCAATAATTTCATTAGCTGATAATCTCTGAGCTAGCTACTGAACAACAACGTCAGCTAACGTTTTGTTGACCCTATTAAAGGACAATTCCAGCGCAAAATGAACTTAGGGGTTAATAACACATGGGTACAGAGTTGACCGTTCTCTGGGATATGTTTTTATGCTAATCGAATGTGACCAGTTTTAGCGCTAACTGCTAATTAGCTTGTAACGCTAGTAGTCGGGGCACTGGTAAAGTAAAAATAGCACCACACTTCCACGGTAGCATAATGAGGGTACCTCCATGTAAACCAAAGCATTGAGAACGTGTACCGACAGTTTAGTAAAAAGATAAAGACAGTACCGTTCGCGTATACAGGCAGGCGCCATCTTGGGAAAACAGTCTTGACCAGTCGAACCACGAACGCCGTGCAACCAATAACCAGTAACATAGCTCAAGCATGGGGTTCATCGTTTGACTGGTCATGACTGTTTTCCCAAGATGACGCCTGCCTGTATACGTGAACGGTACTTCCAGGACATCCGGCACATGGCTCAGGCAATTATCCTGGAAATGTAATTCCGTTGATGAAGACTAGTAGCCAGGTAATCCAAGTGAGAACTGTGATGGAAACAGAATGTGATTGACATTCAACACATGCACTTTGTTACTGCCACAGGCAGTCAGCAAGGAATTAAACAGATAGACTACCTGGAGGGATTTAGATGTAATTCAGAGTTTTTCTTTGGGCTATCATAGCAGACATGGCAGTCACTCACGCACATTGGTAACGTATAAGACAAAAGACAAATGTGTAACAAGCCCCCCTAAATTTCATCTCAGTCCCCCTAAAAATTACAATAATAAAAAACTTTTTTTTTCTTTATTTAATTTTGGTGTCAGAACATTCGTTTGATGTCAGCACATTCGTTGTTATTCAGTTTTAAAAACGTATTTGATATTTTTCTGCTAATACACCTATCTATTTCAAAGCAGTTCATTCATTGTCCAGGTGATACATTCGTCCGTACAGACAGGCAGTGACCAGGCCACCAGTCATGTTTGAGTGTTTCATGGTCACTCTGCCATCTGCAGTCGTTTCCAGATGCTCTGGCTGCTCCAGGACCATCTTGCTAGCCAAAATTGATGGGTACACATATCTGGTCCCAAACTTCCCCTCCAACAGGAAGTCCATTTTAGACTCAGCCTCTTCCACTTCCTGTCCACAGGAACTGGCGTCCAACCCTGCACAGCGGACTAGTGCACACACCTGCAAAAGAGATATGATAAATGTGATAAGAGTCTCATTAAGCAGTTTTAAAATATCAAAAATATTCTCAATCATACCTGCAGGGCATAGCGCCCATCCACAGTGTGTGTTCCAGCAAATGCCCCCAATGCGTAGTGCTCTTTACTGTCACCCTGTGGTAACCGCCGGTACTGCAGGTGACAGCAAAATGTGCCATTACACACATTCACTTTGCCCTCTGTCTCGTTCAAGAGGACAAATGTAAATGGGTCAAACATCATGGATGAGATGAAGGTGGCAGAGGAGGGAGGAACTGATGAAGCATTTTCAGGAGGGGGAGAATCAGAACAGCTCTCTTGGTTACAGAATCCAGAGTCTGTAGCAGTAGATGATGTGGACTCACTCCTAACTACCCCCTCCTTTGTGGTTACACTCTTCCCCACCCACAGTGGGTCTAAGACTGGCACCCTCGCCACCAGCAGCCTGCCCTCCTCTGGGTCTCCTTTCTGGGCGTGGTGGTAGGTGGCAGAAAAAGGGGTGTAGATACCACTTCCTCTCATGTTATATTGGTCTTTAAGGTTGGTGCTAGCAGGGTGACATTGGCACCTAAGCTGAATGCCTGCTGGAACTGGACTGAATCGAGAAGGGGGAGCGTGTTCATCCAGGCTGTGGGGAAGATCAGCTGACGCACACCCTAAAAGGAGAGGCCAATGTTAGGAAAACAGAAAACCAAATACAGGAATAAGTGGCTGTTTTTCTACCTTCTCCACCAGGGCAACTGTGGGCTCAGAGAACAGGATGTCAAAGCAGATCATGAGGCCAAACCTTCCAGCAAAAGGTGTATCAAACGTTATGATCTCGGGTTGCGGGCGGCGTGTCAAAGGACTGCTCAAAGAAAAGGTTATGTTTATGGTAGCGAGCCACCAGCAGGCCATCTGACCTGTAGAAAAGAAGGTTTTGTAAACAGAACACTAGAAAATGAGGTATTGATGTGCTTGCTGGACTTTAGCTAAAAAAACTTCTATTTTAAGGTCTACACTGCACCTGAAAACCACGTTGGTGTTGAACTGCCAGCGTCCATCAGAGGGACAGGAGGAGGTGGGGTCAGTCTTCAGGGGCAGGGCTGCAGGTCAGCCATGTTGGCCACCAGGTAGAGCTTGTTACGGCCGGGCCATACAGCTCAGCCGCTGGAGAACCTGTAAAACACAACCACACTCAAATGTGATTTATATTCACAGACTGGTGCTGCATTAGTGAAGGCTCTGGGCAGCCTAGTGGTGTCTCTATGTCCGTGTATCCTGTCAGCATGGTCGTTCAATGACAACATCAATTCAAAAAGTATGATTGTGTACCTCAGTGTTGTTGTATTTGCCCGGCTCTGTGCAGGGGTTCCAGCTCTCCTGCTGGGGATCAGGAATGGTTTCTAGGTAGCCAGAGATGGAAGAACGGCTGAAGTTAAAACCATGAAGACCATCTTCTGGAAACACCAGGATCTGGGCACCCTGACCAAGGGAAGATGAGAGTAGAGTAGAGATGAGACAAGCTTCATTGCTATTCTGCCGTCATGAACTGTGTGGCAATAACTGCGCTTCTTTATGTAAATATACAGAGATATACATCCATTCTTGAGGCCTTCATCGTCAGTACCGGTAGTCATGTTTCCATCTAATTGTCAAGCGAATTTTAAGCGAACTTTGAAAATGTCGCACAAAAGAAAAAAAAGAAAATGCGAATTAGAAGTGTTTCCATCAATTGGTTTAGAGCGAATAAACTAGACTACGCTTGGTGTTACGAATGGTTGTAGATTGCAAACCGGCTTGCTAAATCAAAGAGTTTAGAAGCTAAGAAGCTTTTTTGGCTAAATGGAGAGAGGTAGCATTGTACAAGTTGGCCACCTGTGCAGAATACAGGGTTGTGGCAGAGACATTTGGTGTCAGCAAGACAACCGTTTCATATACGCAGTGTGCAGGGCCATAGGATTCAATCTGTTGAACCAATTCGTCAATATACCCGACATGGCTGAGGCACAGGCTATAGGTCCGAAGTCCTACTAGAGGCTGAGGTAAACAGCGCTGACTCAGCAGATCCTTCTGGTTTAGAAGTGATAAGAAGCTCCCCTTGCGAAATAGTGTTGTGTTTACTGTTTGAATCTGGGTTTTTGCAGCAGCTCCATGTCTTAAATTTTCAAATACTTATTGGAAGTTACATATGTAGGTGGTTTTGTGAATCCTTGGATGACTGCCAGTGACATTATACAAAGTGTATGTCACTTAGTGTTCTAGGCAGATCGAAATCTCACATGCGTGATGTCACCTGTAGGCTGTTAAATACCACATGGTAGTCTACATTCAGCCTCTCAGAATCTTCTCGCTCTAAAAGGTTCTGATTGGAAGTGATAAATGATAAATAAAGAACCTTGAATTCTTGATGACTGAGTTTACTTGGGAACACTGACTCGTTGGCAGTATTATATGCTCATAACTACCCTGCTATAAGGAAGGACCATTTTATTGATATGGTATTATCCTGACTGTGCGTTTTAGTAACTTATGTCACTGATCAAACAGAAACTGATTCTTAAATATAATATAAATATTATGAAGTGACAACTGCAGTGACATCTGAGACTTTACTTAAAGGATGCATAGACCAATGCTTTTCCAGTGGAAAGTTTGAGTTAAAAATTAACAAAAATTGTGATATGCAGGACAATGTACTTAATATTGAATACCATACCTGCTGAGCAGCCTGGGCAGCCTGCTCCTCGTAGATATCAAGGTTTTTCTGCATGTGCTGCAGGGCATCGAGGCGAGACAGGGGGACATCAGGCTCCGGGTTCAGGATTAAGTTGTGCTCATATACAGCAGCAACATACCAGGAGTCCATGACAGGCTCTGTCTGAACAACGGCCAAAATTAAAGAAAAACTGACGACAACGATCAAAAACATTGTTCCAGTCTTCGCTGACAGACATTAATGTTGAAATCAGTTAATGCAACACGCTACTTTTTTTATTTACTCTAGCGCCCTCAGGGGTCCGAAGTCCTACTAGAGGCTGAAATAAACAGAGCTGACTCAGCAGATCCTTCTGGTTTAGTGACAAGAAGCTCCCCCCTTGTGAAACAGTGTTGTTTACTGTATAAATCTGGAGTCACATTTACAGTTATATATTGTACAGCAGCTCCATGTCTTACATTTTCAAATAGCCTACTTATTGGAAGTTACATAACATAACTGTGGTTTTGTGAATCCCTGGATGACTGCCAGTGACATTGTACAAAGTGGATATGTCTCATAGTGTTCCACACAGCTCGAAATCTCATCTGCGTGATGTCACATGTAGGCTATAAATGCCAGCTGAATTTTAGCATAGGGCACAACTGATGACTATGACTACACCACAGGACATGAATCAGAACGCCTAGTATTATCACAAATGCAAACAGACAAACAAGTGGCTAGCCAGTCAGGCTATCTTGTTTACATGTATTGCAAGTGTCGCCAGGTATCTCTTGGCCAGACCTATCTCCATGCTGTGGAATAAGGTCTGGCTACACCACACACTGGATAGCAGAAGAAATGCTCTGGGTTGTTTGCATTTTTATAAAACCATTCACAATCGTTTTGGCTGGCACTGAGGTCAGGCGCAGAAAGCGTGGCTCTGCAAAATGGTCTTTTTCGTTATACTCTACTATGACTTTTTCATCACTTTTTTCGACATACTATACTATGACATTTTTATCAATTTGTTTCGACATGCTATACTATGACCTTTTTCACTTTTATACTATACTTTGATTTCCTTAAAGTACTATAGTAAGACTTTTTCACCATACTATGATTTTATGACTATTATTTTATGTGTTTAAATTGGTTGCACGGTGGATCAGTGGTTCGCACTGCTGCAAATAAGCAATGCAGACTCTTTTTGTTTGTATTCAGCATTTTCTTCCAGACTTTTTGTGACATACTATACTATGACTTTTTTATCACTTTATCTACATACTATACTATGACTTTTTATCACGTTTTTCAACATCCTATACTATGATTCACTTTATTTAATATAATATACTATGACATTTATTGACTATTTTTGGACATACTATACTGTCACTTTTAACACTTTTTCGACATACTATACTATGACTTTTTTTAATCACTTTTTCGACATACTACACTATGACTTTTTTCGACATATACTATGACTTTTTGATATACTATACTATGACTTTTTTAATCACTTTTTTCAAGATACTATACTATGACTTTTTTTAGGACTTTTTTCGACATACTATATTGACTTTTTTATCACTTCTTTCGACATATTATACGATGACTTTTTTATCACTTCTTTCAATATACTATATTATTACTTTTTCATGACTTTTTTGACATACTATACTATGACTTTTTTAAGACTTTTTCAACCTACTATACTATGACTTTTTTTAATCACTTTTTCGACATACTACACTATGACTTTTTTTAATCACTTTTTCGATATACTATACTATGACTTTTTTATCACTTCTTTTGACATACTATAGTATGACTTTTTTATCACTTCTTTGGACATACTATACTATGACTTTTTTATTACTTCTTTCGACATACTATACTATGACTTTTTTATAACTTTTTCAACATACTATACTATGAATTTTTTATGAATTTTTCAACATACTATACTATGACTTTTTTATAACTTTTTCAACATACTATACTATGACTTTTTTATGAATTTTTCAACATACTATACTATGACTTTTTTATTACTTCTTTCGACATACTATACTATGACTTTTTTATCACTTCTTTCGACATACTATACTATGACTTTTTCGACATACTATACTATGACTTTTTTAATTACTTTTTTCAAGATATTATACTATGACTTTTTCGACATACTATGCTATGACTTTTTTTATCACTTCTTTCAACATACTATATTATTACTTTTTCATGACTTTTTCGACATGCTATACTATGACTTTTTTATCACTTCTTTGGACATACTATACTATGACTTTTTTATCACTTCTTTGGACATACTATGACTTTTTTATAACTTTTTCAACATACTATAATATGACTTTTTTATGAATTTTTCAACATACTATACTATGACTTTTTAATCACTTCTTTCGAAATACTATACTATGACTTTTTTATCACTTTTTCGACATACTATATTATGACTTTTTTATGAATTTTTCAACATACTATACTATGACTTTTTTATTACTTCTTTCGACATACTATACTATGACTTTTTTATCACTTCTTTCGACATACTATACTATGACTTTTTCGACATACTATACTATGACTTTTTTAATTACTTTTTTCAAGATATTATACTATGACTTTTTCGACATACTATGCTATGACTTTTTTTATCACTTCTTTCAACATACTATATTATTACTTTTTCATGACTTTTTCGACATGCTATACTATGACTTTTTTATCACTTCTTTCGACATACTATACTATGACTTTTTTATCACTTCTTTGGACATACTATGACTTTTTTATAACTTCTTCAACATACTATAATATGACTTTTTTATGAATTTTTCAACATACTATACTATGACTTTTTAATCACTTCTTTCGAAATACTATACTATGACTTTTTTATCACTTTTTCGACATACTATATTATGACTTTTTCGACATACTATACTATGACTTTTTTATCACTTCTTTCAACATACTATATTATGACTTTTTCAACATACTATACTATGACTTTTTTATCACTTCTTTGGACATAATATACTATGACTATTTTATAACTTTTTCAACATACTATACTATGACTTTTTTATGAATTTTTCAAAATACTATACTATGACTTTTTCAACATACTATACTATGACTTTTTTATCACTTCTTTCGACATACTTTACTATGCCTTTTTCAAGATTTTTTCGACATACTATACTATGACTTTTTTATTACTTATTTCGACATACTATACTATGATTTTTTTATCACTTCTTTCGACATACTATACTATGACATTTTTATCACTTCTTTCGACATACTATACTATGACTTTTTTATAACTTTTTCAACATACTATATTATGACTTTTTTATGAATTTTTCAACATACTATACTATGACTTTTTTATTACTTCTTTCGACATACTATACTATGACTTTTTTATCACTTCTTTCGACATACTATACTATGACTTTTTCGACATACTATACTATGACTTTTTTAATCACTTTTTTCAAGATATTATACTATGACTTTTTCGACATACTATGCTATGACTTTTTTTATCACTTCTTTCAACATACTATATTATTACTTTTTCATGACTTTTTCGACATGCTATACTATGACTTTTTTATCACCTCTTTCGACATACTATACTATGACCTTTTTATCACTTCTTTGGACATACTATGATTTTTTTAATCACTTTTTTGACATACTATACTATGACTTTTTTTAATCACTTTTTCGACATACTATACTATGACTTTTTTATCACTTCTTTGGACATACTATACATGACTTTTTTATCACTTTTTCGACATACTATATTATGACTTTTTCGACATACTATACTATGACTTTTTTATCACTTCTTTCAACATACTATATTATGACTTTTTCAACATACTATACTATGACTTTTTTATCACTTCTTTGGACATACTATGATTTTTTTTAATCATTTTTTTGACATACTATACTATGACTTTTTTTAATCACTTTTTCGACATACTATACTATGACTTTTTTATCACTTCTTTGGACATACTATACATGACTTTTTTTATCACTTTTTCGACATACTATATTATGACTTTTTCGACATACTATACTATGACTTTTTTATCACTTCTTTCAACATACTATATTATGACTTTTTCAACATACTATACTATGACTTTTTTATCACTTCTTTGGACATAATATACTATGACTATTTTATAACTTTTTCAACATACTATACTATGACTTTTTTATGAATTTTTCAAAATACTATACTATGACTTTTTCAACATACTATACTATGACTTTTTTATCACTTCTTTCGACATACTTTACTATGCCTTTTTCAAGATTTTTTCGACATACTATACTATGACTTTTTTATTACTTATTTCGACATACTATACTATGATTTTTTTATCACTTCTTTCGACATACTATACTATGACATTTTTATCACTTCTTTCGACATACTATACTATGACTTTTTTATAACTTTTTCAACATACTATACTATGACTTTTTTATGAATTTTTCAACATACTATACTATGACTTTTTTATTACTTCTTTCGACATACTATACTATGACTTTTTTATCACTTCTTTCGACATACTATACTATGACTTTTTCGACATACTATACTATGACTTTTTTAATCACTTTTTTCAAGATATTATACTATGACTTTTTCGACATACTATGCTATGACTTTTTTTATCACTTCTTTCAACATACTATATTATTACTTTTTCATGACTTTTTCGACATGCTATACTATGACTTTTTTATCACCTCTTTCGACATACTATACTATGACTTTTTTATCACTTCTTTGGACATACTATGATTTTTTTTAATCACTTTTTTGACATACTATACTATGACTTTTTTCAATCACTTTTTCGACATACTATACTATGACTTTTTTATCACTTCTTTGGACATACTATACATGACTTTTTTATCACTTTTTCGACATACTATATTATGACTTTTTCGACATACTATACTATGACTTTTTTATCACTTCTTTGGACATAATATACTATGACTTTTTTATAACTTTTTCAACATACTATACTATGACTTTTTTATGAATTTTTCAACATACTATACTATGACTTTTTAATCACTTCTTTCGACATACTATACTATGACTTTTTTTTATCACTTTTTCGACATACTATATTATGACTTTTTCGACATACTATACTATGACTTTTTTATCACTTCTTTCAACATACTATATTATGACTTTTTCAACATACTATACTATGACTTTTTTATCACTTCTTTGGACATAATATACTATGACTTTTTTATAACTTTTTCAACATACTATACTATGACTTTTTTATGAATTTTTCAAAATACTATACTATGACTTTTTCAACATACTATACTATGACTTTTATCACTTCTTTCGACATACTTTACTATGCCTTTTTCAAGATTTTTTCGACATACTATACTATGACTTTTTTATTACTTATTTCGACATACTATACTATGATTTTTTTATCACTTCTTTCGACATACTATACTATGACATTTTTATCACTTCTTTCGACATACTATACTATGACTTTTTTATCACTTCTTTCGACATACTATACTCTGACTTTTTTTAATGACTTTTTCGACATACTATACTATGCCTTTTTCAAGACTTTTTCGACATACTATACTATGACTTTTTTTAATCACTTTTTCGACATACTATATCTTATGACTTTTTTGACATACTATTCTATGACTTTTTTATCACTTCTTTGGACATACTATACTATGACTTTTTTATCACTTTTTCGACATACTATATTATGACCTTTTAATGACTTTTTCGACATACTGTACTATGACATTTGTATCACTTTTTTCAACATACTATACTATGACATTTTTGACATACTATACTATGACTTTTTTATCACTTTTTTCGACATACTATACTATGACTTTTTCTTGACTTTTTCGACATACTATACTATGACTTTTTTATCACTTCTTTTGACATACTATACTATGATTTTTTTAAGCCTTCTAGGGCCCTAGTGATGCTGTGTTGTTTGGAATGTATGTGCAGCAAAAAGTCCCAAACACATGACAGACTCCACCTTTCTCAGCCAGCAGCATGTCTAAGGCAAGGGGGTAAGCTTCGCTTCAGAACTCGAGCCATCATGGCGCCATTTTGTTGCTAACTGGCCATCACCTCCTGTTAGCATTCCGCTGACCGCCATTTTTTTTTTACGTCACTTGACTGCGAATAACTTTACATCTGAAGCGTTTAAAGACTCTATTTGTCCGTTGTTTAGTTCCAAAGAAACACGACAATGTATAAAAGGCTCCATTACCTTGTACCTCACGTTATGGCTCCGTAGCAGACGTTTTTGTAAATATAAGCTAACGATTGTGTCATAACCAAGTGACTTACTGTCGCATAGTAGAGGAATTACCGTATAGTACAGGAGAAGCTCGCAGGCAGTTTCGACGCACATGAGATGTTTAGGTTTAATTACTAATGTTAACTAGCATGTTAGTGATCAATAATTAGCCTGTGCCCATGTTATCTCCTTACATACACCTACAGTCTCCGTATCTGTAAGATTGGGAATGATTGAGATTTCTCTTGGCACAGCTACCAGAAGACTTACAACTTTCAGACACGTTGCTCACGTCACATTCTCTCAGTTGGAGGCTGCGCAGTAAAGCTGGCCATCACCGGAAAAGTGCTTCTAATAGCCTTCACTGGTCTCCGTCCAGAGCAACGGGGTCTATTGGTCCATTATATACTGTCTATGGTCTAAGGCCATCCTATTTTGCAAAGCCATCAAAGAAGTCAGACAAAGAAAAATGACTTTTTTATCATATTTTTTCGACATACTATACTACAACTTTTTTATCACTTTCTTCGACATACTATACTATGACTTTTTTTATCACTTTATTTGACATACTCTACCATGACTTTTTTCGACATAGGGCCTACTATACTACGACTTTTTTTTTTATTATTTTAATTTTTCGACATCCTATACTATCAATTTTTTGTACTATACTATGACTTTTTCACTTTTTTCGACATACTATATTATGACTTTTTCGAAATACTATACTATGACTGACCGAAAGAACGAGATCCAGGGTACAAGCGGCCAAAATGGGTTTCCTCAGGGGGGTGGCTGGCGTCTCCCTTAGAGATAGGGTGAGAAGCTCAGTCATCCGTGAGGAGCTCGGAGTAGAGCCGCTGCTCCTTCGCGTCGAAAGGAGCCAGTTGAGGTGGTTCGGGCATCTGGTAAGGATGCCCCCTGGGCGCCTCCCTAGGGAGGTGTTCCAGGCACGTCCAGCTGGGAGGAGGCCTCGGGGAAGACCCAGGACTAGGTGGAGGGATTATATCTCCAACCTGGCCTGGGAACGCCTCGGGATCCCCCAGTCGGAGCTGGTTAATGTTGCTCGGGAAAGGGAAGTTTGGGGTCCCTTGCTGGAGCTGCTCCCCCCGCATACCGGATAAGCGGACGAAGATGGATGGATGGATGGATGGATATACTATGACTTTTTCACTTTCTTCAACATACTATGATATGACTGTTATTCAATGTGTTTAACTCGGTTGCACCTTGGCTCAGTGGTTTGCACTCCTACAAATAAGCACTGCAGTGTCTGACCATTGGTTTGATCCCAGTCTGGGCATGTCCTTTTTGTTTACATTTTGCATGTTCCTCGACATACTATACTATGACTTGTTTATCACTTGTTTCGACATACTATACTATGACTTTTTTCGACATACTATACTATTACTTTTTATCACTTTTTTCAACATACTATACAATGACATTTTAATCAAATTTTTTGACATACTATACTATGGCTTTTATATCACTTTTTCCGACATACTATACTATGACATTTTTATCACTTTTTTCAACATACTATAATGACTTTCTTGTGATTTTTTGATTACTTTTTTCTTATTCATTCTTATTTAGAACCATTTCCACTTTCACCTACAACTTCACCTTGCACATCTTAACCAGCAATTCAGAGTAGTGACAGCTTTGCAAAAAAAAATCAAAATATCCACTTCAGTTTGATACATAATTGGTATTATTCAACATTTCAATAAAATTCATACTAATTAAAACCATTCCCACTTTTCCAACTATTCTCACTTTTTCACCTCCAGTTTAGCTTTAGAAATGTAGCTATTCATCATTCACAAGTATTTTACGCAGGAAATGCATTTTGTAGTTTTCTCCTGATACACCTATCTACTCCAAAGCAGTTCATTCATTGTCCAGGTGATACATTCGTCCGTACAGACAGGCAGTGACCAGGCCACCAGTCATGTTTGAGTGTTTCATGGTCACTCTGCCATCTGCAGTCGTTTCCAGATGCTCTGGCTGCTCCAGGACCATCTTGCTAGCCAAAACGGATGGGTACACATATCTGGTCCCAAACTTCCCCTCCAACAGGAAGTCCATTTTAGACTCAGCCTCTTCCACTTCCTGTCCACAGGAACTGGCGTCCAACCCTGCACAGCGGACTAGTGCACACACCTGCCACAGAAATATGATAAATGTGATAAGAGTCTCATTAAGCAGTTTTAAAATATCAAAAATATTCTCAATCATACCTGCAGGGCATAGCGCCCATCCACAGTGTGTGTTCCAGCAAATGCCCCCAATGCGTAGAGCTCTTTACTGTCACCCTGTGGTAACCACCGGTACTGCAGGTGACAGCAAAAGGTGCCATTACACACATTCACTTTGCCCTCTGTCTCGTTCAAGAGGACAAATGTAAATGGGTCAAACATCATGGATGAGATGAAGGTGGCAGAGGAGGGAGGAACTGATGAAGCATTTTCAGGAGGGGGAGAATCAGAACAGCTCTCTTGGTTACAGAATCCAGAGTCTGTAGCAGTAGATGATGTGGACTCACTCCTAACTACCCCCTCCTTTGTGGTTACATTCTTTCCCACCCACAGTGGGTCTAAGACTGGCACCCTCGCCACCAGCAGCCTGCCCTCCTCTGGGTCTCCTTTCTGGGCGTGGTGGTAGGTGGCAGAAAAAGGGGTGTAGATACCACTTCCTCTCATGTTATATTGGTCTTTACGAAGGTTGGCTGCTAGCAGGGTGACATTGGCACCTAAGCTGAATGCCTGCTGGAACTGGACTGAATCGAGAAGGGGGAGCGTGTTCATCCAGGCTGTGGGGAAGATCAGCTGACGCACACCCTAAAAGGAGAGGCCAATGTTAGGAAAACAGAAAACCAAACACAGGAATAAGTGGCTGTTTTTCTACCTTCTCCACCAGGGCAACTGTGGGCTCGTAGAACAGGATGTCAAAGCAGATCATGAGGCCAAACCTTCCAGCAAAAGGTGTATCAAACGTTATGATCTCGGGTTGCGGCGGCGTGTCAAAGGACTGCTCAAAGAAAAGGTTATGTTTATGGTAGCGAGCCACCAGCAGGCCATCTGACCTGTAGAAAAGAAGGTTTTGTAAACAGAACACTAGAAAATGAGGTATTGATGTGCTTGCTGGACTTTAGCTAAAAAACTTCTATTTTAAGGTCTACACTGCACCTGAAAACCACGTTGGTGTTGAACTGCCAGCGTCCATCAGAGGGACAGGAGGAGGTGGGGTCAGTCTTCAGGGGGCAGGGCTGCAGGTCAGCCATGTTGGCCACCAGGTAGAGCTTGTTACGACGGGCCATACAGCTCAGCCGCTGGAGAACCTGTAAAACACAACCACACTCAAATGTGATTTATATTCACAGACTGGTGCTGCATTAGTGAAGGCTCTGGGCAGCCTAGTGGTGTCTCTATGTCCGTGTATCCTGTCAGCATGGTCGTTCAATGACAACATCAATTCAAAAAGTATGATTGTGTACCTCAGTGTTGTTGTATTTGCCCGGCTCTGTGCAGGGGTTCCAGCTCTCCTGCTGGGGATCAGGAATGGTTTCTAGGTAGCCAGAGATGGAAGAACGGCTGAAGTTAAAACCATGAAGACCATCTTCTGGAAACACCAGGATCTGGGCACCCTGACCAAGGGAAGATGAGAGTAGAGTAGAGATGAGACAAGCTTCATTGCTATTCTGCCGTCATGAACTGTGTGGCAATAACTGCGCTTCTTTATGTAAATATACAGAGATATACATCCATTCTTGAGGCCTTCATCGTCAGTACCGGTAGTCATGTTTCCATCTAATTGTCAAGCGAATTTTAAGCGAACTTTGAAAATGTCGAAAAAAAAAAAAAAAAGAAAATGCGAATTAGAAGTGTTTCCATCAATTGGTTTAGAGCGAATAAACTAGACTACGCTTTGGTGTTACGAATGGTTGTAGATTGCAAACCGGCTTGCTAAATCAAAGAGTTTAGAAGCTAAGAAGTTTTTTTTGGCTAAATGGAGAGAGGTAGCATTGTACAAGTTGGCCACCTGTGCAGAATACAGGGTTGTGGCAGAGACATTTGGTGTCAGCAAGACAACCGTTTCATATACGCAGTGTGCAGGGCCATAGGATTCAATCTGTTGAACCAATTCGTCAATATACCCGACATGGCTGAGGCACAGGCTATAGGTCCGAAGTCCTACTAGAGGCTGAGGTAAACAGCGCTGACTCAGCAGATCCTTCTGGTTTAGAAGTGATAAGAAGCTCCCCTTGCGAAATAGTGTTGTGTTTACTGTTTAAATCTGGGTTTTTGCAGCAGCTCCATGTCTTAAATTTTCAAATACTTATTGGAAGTTACATATGTAGGTGGTTTTGTGAATCCTTGGATGACTGCCAGTGACATTATACAAAGTGTATGTCACTTAGTGTTCTAGGCAGATCGAAATCTCACATGCGTGATGTCACCTGTAGGCTGTTAAATACCACATGGTAGTCTACATTCAGCCTCTCAGAATCTTCTCGCTCTAAAAGGTTCTGATTGGAAGTGATAAATGATAAATAAAGAACCTTGAATTCTTGATGACTGAGTTTACTTGGGAACACTGACTCGTTGGCAGTATTATATGCTCATAACTACCCTGCTATAAGGAAGGACCATTTTATTGATATGGTATTATCCTGACTGTGCGTTTTAGTAACTTATGTCACTGATCAAACAGAAACTGATTCTTAAATATAGCGGTCTCTTGTTATGAAGTGACAACTGCAGTGACATCTGAGACTTTACTTAAAGGATGCATAGACCAATGCTTTTCCAGTGGAAAGTTTGAGTTAAAAATTAACAAAAATTGTGATATGCAGGACAATGTACTTAATATTGAATACCATACCTGCTGAGCAGCCTGGGCAGCCTGCTCCTCGTAGATATCAAGGTTTTTCTGCATGTGCTGCAGGGCATCGAGGCGAGACAGGGGGACATCAGGCTCCGGGTTCAGGATTAAGTTGTGCTCATATACAGCAGCAACATACCAGGAGTCCATGACAGGCTCTGTCTGAACAACGGCCAAAATTAAAGAAAAACTGACGACAACGATCAAAAACATTGTTCCAGTCTTCGCTGACAGACATTAATGTTGAAATCAGTTAATGCAACACGCTACTTTTTTATTTACTCTAGCGCCCTCAGGGGTCCGAAGTCCTACTAGAGGCGGAAATAAACAGAGCTGACTCAGCAGATCCTTCTGGTTTAGTGACAAGAAGCTCCCCTTGTGAAACAGTGTTGTTTACTGTATAAATCTGGAGTCACATTTACAGTTATATATTGTACAGCAGCTCCATGTCTTACATTTTCAAATAGCCTACTTATTGGAAGTTACATAACATAACTGTGGTTTTGTGAATCCCTGGATGACTGCCAGTGACATTGTACAAAGTGGATATGTCTCATAGTGTTCCACACAGCTCGAAATCTCATCTGCGTGATGTCACATGTAGGCTATAAATGCCAGCTGAATTTTAGCATAGGGCACAACTGATGACTATGACTACACCACAGGACATGAATCAGAACGCCTAGTATTATCACAAATGCAAACAGACAAACAAGTGGCTAGCCAGTCAGGCTATCTTGTTTACATGTATTGCAAGTGTCGCCAGGTAATCTCTCTTGGCCAGACCTATCTCCACGCTGTGGAATAAGGTCTGGCTACACCACACACTGGATAGCAGAAGAAATGCTCTGGGTTGTTTGCATTTTTATAAAACCATTCACAATCGTTTTGGCTGGCACTGAGGTCAGGCGCAGAAAGCGTGGCTCTGCAAAATGGTCTTTTTCGTTATACTCTACTATGACTTTTTCATCACTTTTTTCGACATACTATACTATGACATTTTTATCAATTTGTTTCGACATGCTATACTATGACCTTTTTCACTTTTATACTATACTTTGATTTCCTTAAAGTACTATAGTAAGACTTTTTCACCATACTATGATTTTATGACTATTATTTTATGTGTTTAAATTGGTTGCACGGTGGATCAGTGGTTCGCACTGCTGCAAATAAGCAATGCAGACTCTTTTTGTTTGTATTCAGCATTTTCTTCCAGACTTTTTGTGACATACTATACTATGACTTTTTTATCACTTTATCTACATACTATACTATGACTTTTTATCACGTTTTTCAACATCCTATACTATGATTCACTTTATTTAATATAATATACTATGACATTTATTGACTATTTTTGGACATACTATACTGTCACTTTTAACACTTTTTCGACATACTATACTATGATCTTTTTTTAATCACTTTTTCGACATACTACACTATGACTTTTTTCGACATATACTATGACTTTTTGATATACTGTACTATGACTTTTTTAATCACTTTTTTCAAGATACTATACTATGACTTTTTTTAGGACTTTTTTCGACATACTATATTGACTTTTTTATCACTTCTTTCGACATATTATACGATGACTTTTTTATCACTTCTTTCAATATACTATATTATTACTTTTTCATGACTTTTTTGACATACTATACTATGACTTTTTTAAGACTTTTTCAACCTACTATACTATGACTTTTTTTAATCACTTTTTCGACATACTACACTATGACTTTTTTTAATCACTTTTTCGATATACTATACTATGACTTTTTTATCACTTCTTTTGACATACTATAGTATGACTTTTTATCACTTCTTTGGACATACTATACTATGACTTTTTTATTACTTTTTTCGACATACTATACTATGACTTTTTTTATAACTTTTTCAACATACTATACTATGAATTTTTATGAATTTTTCAACATACTATACTATGACTTTTTTATAACTTTTTCAACATACTATACTATGACTTTTTTATGAATTTTTCAACATACTATACTATGACTTTTTTATTACTTCTTTCGACATACTATACTATGACTTTTTTATCACTTCTTTCGACATACTATACTATGACTTTTTCGACATACTATACTATGACTTTTTTAATTACTTTTTTCAAGATATTATACTATGACTTTTTCGACATACTATGCTATGACTTTTTTTATCACTTCTTTCAACATACTATATTATTACTTTTTCATGACTTTTTCGACATGCTATACTATGACTTTTTTATCACTTCTTTCGACATACTATACTATGACTTTTTTATCACTTCTTTGGACATACTATGACTTTTTTATAACTTCTTCAACATACTATAATATGACTTTTTTATGAATTTTTCAACATACTATACTATGACTTTTTAATCACTTCTTTCGAAATACTATACTATGACTTTTTTATCACTTTTTCGACATACTATATTATGACTTTTTCGACATACTATACTATGACTTTTTTATCACTTCTTTCAACATACTATATTATGACTTTTTCAACATACTATACTATGACTTTTTTATCACTTCTTTGGACATAATATACTATGACTATTTTATAACTTTTTTTCAACATACTATACTATGACTTTTTATGAATTTTTTCAAAATACTATACTATGACTTTTCAACATACTATACTATGACTTTTTTATCACTTCTTTTCGACATACTTTACTATGCCTTTTTCAAGATTTTTTTCGACATACTATACTATGACTTTTTTTATTACTTATTTCGACATACTATACTATGATTTTTTTATCACTTCTTTCGACATACTATACTATGACATTTTTATCACTTCTTTTCGACATACTATACTATGACTTTTTTATAACTTTTTCAACATACTATATTATGACTTTTTATGAATTTTTCAACATACTATACTATGACTTTTTATTACTTCTTTCGACATACTATACTATGACTTTTTTTATCACTTCTTTTCGACATACTATACTATGACTTTTTGACATACTATACTATGACTTTTTAATCACTTTTTTCAAGATATTATACTATGACTTTTTCGACATACTATGCTATGACTTTTTTTATCACTTCTTTCAACATACTATATTATTACTTTTTCATGACTTTTTCGACATGCTATACTATGACTTTTTTATCACCTCTTTCGACATACTATACTATGACCTTTTTATCACTTCTTTGGACATACTATGATTTTTTTAATCACTTTTTTGACATACTATACTATGACTTTTTTTAATCACTTTTTCGACATACTATACTATGACTTTTTTATCACTTCTTTGGACATACTATACATGACTTTTTTATCACTTTTTCGACATACTATATTATGACTTTTTCGACATACTATACTATGACTTTTTTATCACTTCTTTCAACATACTATATTATGACTTTTTCAACATACTATACTATGACTTTTTTATCACTTCTTTGGACATACTATGATTTTTTTTAATCACTTTTTTGACATACTATACTATGACTTTTTTTAATCACTTTTTCGACATACTATACTATGACTTTTTTATCACTTCTTTGGACATACTATACATGACTTTTTTATCACTTTTTCGACATACTATATTATGACTTTTTCGACATACTATACTATGACTTTTTTATCACTTCTTTCAACATACTATATTATGACTTTTTCAACATACTATACTATGACTTTTTTATCACTTCTTTGGACATAATATACTATGACTATTTTATAACTTTTTCAACATACTATACTATGACTTTTTTATGAATTTTTCAAAATACTATACTATGACTTTTTCAACATACTATACTATGACTTTTTTATCACTTCTTTCGACATACTTTACTATGCCTTTTTCAAGATTTTTTCGACATACTATACTATGACTTTTTTATTACTTATTTCGACATACTATACTATGATTTTTTTATCACTTCTTTCGACATACTATACTATGACATTTTTATCACTTCTTTCGACATACTATACTATGACTTTTTTATAACTTTTTCAACATACTATACTATGACTTTTTTATGAATTTTTCAACATACTATACTATGACTTTTTTATTACTTCTTTCGACATACTATACTATGACTTTTTTATCACTTCTTTCGACATACTATACTATGACTTTTTCGACATACTATACTATGACTTTTTTAATCACTTTTTTCAAGATATTATACTATGACTTTTTCGACATACTATGCTATGACTTTTTTTATCACTTCTTTCAACATACTATATTATTACTTTTTCATGACTTTTTCGACATGCTATACTATGACTTTTTTTATCACCTCTTTCGACATACTATACTATGACTTTTTTATCACTTCTTTGGACATACTATGATTTTTTTAATCACTTTTTTGACATACTATACTATGACTTTTTTTAATCACTTTTTCGACATACTATACTATGACTTTTTTATCACTTCTTTGGACATACTATACATGACTTTTTTATCACTTTTTCGACATACTATATTATGACTTTTTCGACATACTATACTATGACTTTTTTATCACTTCTTTGGACATAATATACTATGACTTTTTTATAACTTTTTCAACATACTATACTATGACTTTTTTATGAATTTTTCAACATACTATACTATGACTTTTTAATCACTTCTTTCGACATACTATACTATGAATTTTTTTTAGCACTTTTTCGACATACTATATTATGACTTTTTCGACATACTATACTATGACTTTTTTATCACTTCTTTCAACATACTATATTATGACTTTTTCAACATACTATACTATGACTTTTTTATCACTTCTTTGGACATAATATACTATGACTTTTTTATAACTTTTTCAACATACTATACTATGACTTTTTTATGAATTTTTCAAAATACTATACTATGACTTTTTCAACATACTATACTATGACTTTTATCACTTCTTTCGACATACTTTACTATGCCTTTTTCAAGATTTTTTCGACATACTATACTATGACTTTTTTATTACTTATTTCGACATACTATACTATGATTTTTTTATCACTTCTTTCGACATACTATACTATGACATTTTTATCACTTCTTTCGACATACTATACTATGACTTTTTTATCACTTCTTTCGACATACTATACTCTGACTTTTTTTAATGACTTTTTCGACATACTATACTATGCCTTTTTCAAGACTTTTTCGACATACTATACTATGACTTTTTTATCACTTCTTTCGACATACTATACAATGACATTTTAATCAAATTTTTTGACATACTATACTATGGCTTTTATATCACTTTTTCCGACATACTATACTATGACATTTTTATCACTTTTTTCAACATACTATAATGACTTTCTTGTGATTTTTTGATTACTTTTTTCTTATTCATTCTTATTTAGAACCATTTCCACTTTCCCCTACAACTTCACCTTGCACATCTTAACCAGCAATTCAGAGTAGTGACAGCTTTGCAAAAAAAAATCAAAATATCCACTTCAGTTTGATACATAATTGGTATTATTCAACATTTCAATAAAATTCATACTAATTAAAACCATTCCCACTTTTCCAACTATTCTCACTTTTTCACCTCCAGTTTAGCTTTAGAAATGTAGCTATTCATCATTCACAAGTATTTTACGCAGGAAATGCATTTTGTAGTTTTCTCCTGATACACTTATCTACTCCAAAGCAGTTCATTCATTGTCCAGGTGATACATTCGTCCGTACAGACAGGCAGTGACCAGGCCACCAGTCATGTTTGAGTGTTTCATGGTCACTCTGCCATCTGCAGCTGTTTCCAGATGCTCTGGCTGCTCCAGGACCATCTTGCTAGCCAAAACGGATGGGTACACATATCTGGTCCCAAACTTCCCCTCCAACAGGAAGTCCATTTTAGACTCAGCCTCTTCCACTTCCTGTCCACAGGAACTGATGTCCAACCCTGCACAGCGGACTAGTGCACACACCTACAACAGAGATATGATAACTGTGACAACCGTCTCATTTTTAAAATATCCAAAATTAATCTCATTCATACCTGGAGGGCGTAGCGTCCGTTCACAGTGTGTGTTCCAGCAAATGCGCCCAATGCATAGAGCGCTTTACTGTCACCCTGTGGTAACCGCTGGTACTGCAGGTGACAGCAAAAGGTGCCATTACACACATTCACTTTGCCCTCTGTCTCGTTCAAGAGGACAAATGTAAATGGATCGTACATCATGGATGAGATGAAGGTGGCAGAGGAGGGAGGAACTGATGAAGCAGTTTCAGGAGGGGGAGAATCAGAACAGCTCTCTTGGTGACAGAATCCAGAGTCTGTAGCAGTAGATGATGTGGACTCACTCCTAACTACCCCCTCCTTTGTGGTTACATTCTTCCCCACCCACAGTGGGTCTAAGACTGGCACCCTTGCCACCAGCAGCCTGCCCTCCTCTGGGTCTCCTTTCTTGGCGTGGTGGTAGGTGGCAGAAAAAAGGGTGTAGATACCACTTCCTCTCATGTTCAGTTGGTCGTTACGAATGTTGGCCGCTAGCAGGGTGACATTGGCACCTAAGCTGAATGCCTGCTGGACCTGGACCGCGTCCAGAAGGGGGAGCTGGTTCATCCAGGCTGTAGGGTAGATCAGCTGACGCACACCCTTAAAGGGGTCCAAGGAGAGGAGGATGTTAGGGGAAAAAAAAGACCAAACACAGGAATGTAGAGTTGGGTACAGAATTTGAGTGGCTGTTTTCTACCTTCTCCACCAGGGCAACTGTGGGCTTGTAGAACAGGATGTCAAAGCAGATCATGAGACCAAACCTTCCAGCAAAAGGTGTATCAAACGTTATGATCTCAGGCTGCGGCGGCGTATCGAAGGCCTCCTCAAAGTAGAGGTTATGTTTATGGTAGCGAGCCACCAGCAGACCATCTGACCTGTTTGAAAGAAGATTTTGTGAACAGATCACTAGAGAATAAAGTATTGATGCACATGCTAGACTTTAGCTAAAAAAAACTTCTATTTTAAGGTCTACACTGCACCTGAAAACCACGTTGGTGTTGAACTGCCAGTGTCCATCAGAGGGACAGGAGGAGGTGGGGTCAGTCTTCAGGGGGCAGGGCTGCAGGTCAGCCATGTTGGCCACCAGGTAGAGCTTGTTACGACGGGCCATACAGCTCAGCCGCTGGAGAACCTGTAAAGCACAACCACACTCAAATGTGATTTATATTCACAGACTGGTGCTGCATTAGTGAAGGCTCTGGGCAGCCTAGTGGTGTCTCTATGTCCGTGTATCCTGTCAGCATGGTCGTTCAATGACAACATCAATTCAAAAAGTATGATTGTGTACCTCAGTGTTGTTGTATTTGCCCGGCTCTGTGCAGGGGTTCCAGCTCTCCTGCTGGGGATCAGGAATGGTTTCTAGGTAGCCAGAGATGGAAGAACGGCTGAAGTTAAAACCATGAAGACCATCTTCTGGAAACACCAGGATCTGGGCACCCTGACCAAGGGAAGATGAGAGTAGAGTAGAGACAAAATAAGACAAGCTTCATTGCTATTCTGCAGTCATGAACTTATCAAACAGAAATGGATGTCAATGTGTGTACTTGCTCATCTGGGACAGGTCAGCTGGTAGGATTTGGGTATAAATAAATTATTCCATTTAACATATGGCATATGTGGTTTTTTTATTGATAATTATTATTCATGTCATTTGCATGCAAGTCTACCCAACTAATAGAAAAAAAATTCAACATGCTGCAACACGTCAAAAGTAGCCCATTTTGGGACATCCTGATTAATTATAGTAATATTATTGTTAACAAATGTAACACTTCAGCAGAGGTA